>NW_005371219.1:793029-809316 GCF_000412655.1 Myotis brandtii
CCCCCCGAGTGCACAAATTTTTGTGCACCGGGCCTCTAGTCTAAATATATAAAAGGCTAATATGCTAAGTGTCCGACCGTTCGACCGGTAGCTATAACACGCACTGACTACCAGGAGGCAGACGCTCAACGCATAGGCATGGAAACATGGAACAGATTGATAAATCTCAAAGGGAAGTGGGGAGGGGGGAAGGCGGGAAGAGATTAACCGAAGATCTCATATGCATACTAGAGGCCCGGTACATGGATTCATGCACTGGTGACTGGTGGGGTCCTTCAGCCTGGCCTGCAGGGATTGGGCCAAAACTAGCAGTCCAACATCCCCCGAGGGTCCCAGATTACGAAAGGGTGCAGGCCAGGCTGAGGGACCCCACTGGTGCACGAACCCATACACCGAGCCTCTAGTTCAGGGGTTCTCAACCTGTGGGTCGCGACCCCTTTGGTGGTCGAACGACCCTTTCACAGGGTTTGCCTAAGACCATCCTGCATATCAGATATTTACATTACGATTCATAACAGTAGCAACATTACAGTTATGAAGTAGCAACAAAAATAATTTTATGGTTGGGTCACAACATGAGGAACTGTATTTAAAGGGCCAGAAGGTTGAGAACCACTGCTCTAGTTAAATATAAAAGCACACCAGAAAGTCATACAGAAATATGGCCCTGAAGATAAGATTTTGTAGCATAGATTTTTCTTTAAATTTCTTTGGTGGTTTGTAACTTGCAAATAACTTGAATGTTTCCCACTACTGTTCAGTTTGGAGGAAGTCACTTGTTGTCTTGGTATTTTATGACTTCCATTACTTTTACTCTGGACTTTTCTTTTTGAAGTAGAGCTAACTCTTTCAATGTGCCTGTGCTATCCATAGTAGTTTCCACTAAGACCAGCTAACATTGTTTTATTTCTGTCTGCACCTGTTCACCATGCTAAAAACCCAAATTGGTAGTGACAGATACAACTTGGTGCTGTTATGCAACTTGTATGACCGGTCTCATAAAGTGGGAATACTTTTCAAGCAAATGCCTGGGGTAAGTGCTGGGTTCTTAAGCATTAACATGCTACTTGAATGAAGTTCAATGGAAACTCCACCTCGGCTGTGGGAAATCATCTTACAGTGCATAAGGCCATCAAAATATTATCCTGTTCTTTTAAATACCTTGAATAATGATTTTCAAGAGATAAATTAGCAATAGCAAAAAAGTAAAAGCTTTATTTGGACCCAAAGGGTCTTAGGGATATTATCCTATTCAATAAAAGGCTAATATGCAAATTGTCCCCTCGACTGGGAGTTCGACCAGGAGGTGGGGCCAGCTGGCCAATCGCCCATGGCCCCTGTCCCCGGCCAGCCCACCCCTGATCGGCCCCAATCGGGGCCAGCTGGCTGGACCCTACCTGTGCACAAATTTGTGCAACGGGCCTCTAGTATGTAAATATTATTCAATTGTCCATCCATCCATCTATCCATCCATCCACTCACTGAGTACCTGTTACATGCCAGGCATTATTCTAGATGCTGGGGACACAGAAGTAAATAAAACAAAGTCCCCACCTCAAGAACAATGTCCTTTCTACATTTTAGTGGAGTTTATACTAAATATAAGAACAAAGTATAAGTTCTTCATAAAGGTAATTTCATAAAGATAATTTATGGTTTAAATCTTAGAAGTACATTTTCTCCTGGATAGAAACTTCTCATGACATAAAAACCTTGTCCAGTACAGGGTCAGGGTTTCCACCAACAAAAATGCTGTGTGTGAAACCTAGTCAAATTTAGGACACAGGGAACATGCCACGTGGGGCCCACAAAGTATAAGTTCTTCATAAAGGTAATTTCATAAAGATAATTTATGGTTTAAATCTTAGAAGTACATTTTCTCCTGGATAGAAACTTCTCATGACATAAAAACCTTGTCCAGTACAGGGTCAGGGTTTCCACCAACAAAAATGCTGTGTGTGAAACCTAGTCAAATTTAGGACACAGGGAACATGCCACGTGGGGCTATGTTCTGCCAGGAGGCCTACTTCAGTATCCAAAACGCCTGGCAGTTGCCAGGACTTGCAAGGGGAATTTTGTTTACTTTGTGAAATGCCCAGTAAGTTCCAAGGGTCATTTAGGAATACTGTCATACTGTCGTTAGGGCAGATACAGTCTTTAACTTACAAGCATCCACTATAGAGAACATTCTGATCTCAGTATTCATTTTATTTCTATGGTCAATAAATAGAATCTCTTACATTATGAAATACCAGTAGAAAAAAATGTCTTATGTTACTTAATACTATTTTTATATTCTTTAAATATTTATTATCTGAGATTAGCTACATAATTAAGCACTATGTATGATATTACATTGTTTATTATGTTCAATAGTCTCAACTATTGGCTTAGAGTGAAATAAAACATTTTATTTTTTAAAACATTTTATTTTAAAAAATATGGTTTTATTGATTTTTAGAGAGAGAAGAAGGGAGAGGGATAGAGAAGTAGAAACACTGATAAAGAGAAACATCATTGATCAGCTGCCTCTTGCATGACCCCTACTGGGGATCAAGCCCACAACACGGCATGTGCCCAGACCAGGAATTGAACTGGTAACCTCTTGGTTCATGGGTCGACACTCAATCACTGAGTCACACTGGCTGAACTGAAACAAATATTTTAGATAAAATAAAAACTGTAATGAAATTAAAAAATTACTTCTCAGGGTTGTTTAATAAAGATCAGGGATTTGATAATCAATAATAAAAAATCCCCTAAATTTAGGTATAGTTTGAACTAATATTTACAAAATTTCAAAATAATGCCTTCATTATTCACATAGAGCCATCTTTATCTGACCACATCCTCAACTCCAGGTTAGACGATGTGAGCATTTCGTGGGAGAGTTTTAGAAAGTCAGAAGAGTCCAGTGAGAGTCTGAGACAACAATAAGCAGATGCTTCAAGGCGAAGTGGCAGACACCAGGGCAGACATGTGACAGAAGTTAAGAAAAGGGAACAGGCAGCAGAAGGCAGAAGTGACAGATACAAATGGTGACAGAAAAGGCAGCAAGAAGCAAGGTGAGAATGTGAAAGAGGGATACAATTTGCTTGCATAATAGGTACAATATTCAGTCATATATTTAATAAAAAAGAAATGCAAATATGTGTATCTATAACAAAAGATAAATTAACTTTAGTAAATTCTGTAGTCTTATAATTTTTTACAAGATGCTTTAATTGACTCATGTGTTCATCAAAACCCATGAAAGACAGGAAGAAATCAGAGCACAATGAACACAGCTGTACACTGATACCCCTGTCCCAACAGGACAACAAATGGAACTGTCTTAGTCTCTTTCCTGGGTTCTAGGAAAGCTGCCATAGGATAAACAGGTGTTAGGTTTGATGGGTTCAATGACTCAGTTTCACAGAAGCTGTACTGTTTACTCGTAGCTAGAGTGATCACTTCCTAAACCTCAGCGCATTAGGCCTGACACAGCAGTTCTGCTGCTCCCTGTACTGTGAATGCTTTCATTTAAGAGTCAGCAGCCCTTCTTAGGCAGGAATGCCATCTGTAGCCCTTGGGATGCCTGAGGCCAGAGGAAGAGACAGAAGAAAAAGAAGAAAGAGCTAAGAAAGACCATTTTTATGAGAAGAAAAAGGAGAATTATAGGAGTGGAAAGAAAGGAGGAGAGGGGGACAGAGAAGGAAAGCAGTTCGTTATGTGGTGAGTAGAATAAAGCATAACCACGCTAGATATTATGCACTAGGACAACCCATTCAACATCTGGGTCTCACCGCTTCATCTTCTAGAACCCTTTTTTCTTCACCTCATTTGGGTCACCCACTTCTCCAGCCACATCTGGAGTACTGAAAACTGTCCTATCTGAAAATGACTAAAGAAGATCGCCTATTCCTTGCTAAGAACATCTAATCTTACAGCTTGTTTGCTTGATAGCCGAACCTCTACCTATTATTTGGGCAGTGCTGACAGTCTCCTCCTTATTGAAGTAGAGTGTTCCTGGGGCCTCTGTTGACAGCACACTCGCCTGGAGTGCTGTCTCCAGTTCTCCTGCTAGGTCTCCTTTCTTAGCCTGCTCCCTTTTTCCACCTTCACAAGCTATGGAGTCTGTAGGACCTGATCAGAAGCTAACTTCTATGTTCCTTTCCTTAGGTCATCTCATGCTCTCTCATGGCTGCAAAGATCTCTGAAGCCAATGACTGACTTTTTAAATCTCCAGCTCCACATATTAACACTTTACTGGATAGTTCTAATCGAATGTCTTAGGCACTTCAAAGATAGTATGTCTAAATGTACTCCTCTTCCAAATACCTTAAAATAGTAACTGCACCATATCTTCCTGACTTTTTCACATCAGAAACCAGGGAGTCACCTCTGAAATCTTCATCATCAGCCCCTACAACATTCTGTTTTGCTAATCAACTTTACTCTAAATATCTCTTAATATATCCACTTTTTACCATCTCCACTGACACCAATGTAATCAAAGACATCATCACTATTGCTGTAGCCTCCTAAACTGGTCTCTCCAAATGTTCTCTACTATTTTCTAGACAGTAATGTAACTGATATTTTCAGGTTTTACTCAAGTAACAGTAGGAATAAAGAGCAATTAGATATTTTTTAATTCAACTATAGTTTCCTTGGGAGGGGGCATCCTAACAACTGCCTAATATTCTAACATCTTAACTGAGACTGCCTAAGTGGGGTAGTTAATTCTACCCCAAAATACAATCCTTAAACATAGCGAGAAGAGAACTTCAAGCACCCAGAAGGAGAAGGAATTAAGGAAAAAGAATATATCACCTCTTGCTTAAGAGCATGTGCCACCATTCTCTCGGCTAGTTCTTCTGGCCAACATCCCACACTACATTCATGTATTTATTTGTCCTTCATCTAAGCTTAGTTAGGGGAAAAACAAATCACGTTTAAGAAATACAAAGAACAAAAAGTCTAGTACAGGCCTTTCCTGAATAAATTACAGATCCTGTTTGGATTTCATATTATGGCCACTTTCTTAAAATTTGGAATGAAGCCCTACCTGATTTGACTCAGTGGATAGAGAGTTGGCCTGAGCACTAAAAGGTCCTGGGTTTGATTCGGTCAAGGGCACATACTTGGGTTGCAGGCTCCTCCCTGGCCGGAGCCCTGACCAGGGCATGTGTAGGAGGCAACCAATTGATGTGTTTCTCTCACATCAATGTATCTCTCTGTCTTTCCCTCTCTCTTCCACTCTCTCTAAAATATCAATGGAAAAGTATCCTTGGGTGAGGATTAACAACAACAAAAAAATTTGGAATAAAGCATGGGAAAAAAAATTAGAGAAATAAAGCCAAGTTTAGGCTGCACCCTGAAAGACCACTAACTTCAGTAACCAGTCTACTTGCTCCTTCAACATGGTTGGGAATATCCTTTTTCCCTGATATTCAGGGCTAAATGAAAGAATGAGGAAAAAAGCTTTCTTTAAATAAATCTCTCATGTAACCAGAGCACTATTTGTAGTAGACAGAAATACTATAGAAAATAACAGGGAAGTGGAATTCTAAGAAGGCACTTTTTGGCCACAGTGGGCATGCCTATTGCTGATTATGATGGAGGGAGTGTTCTTGTGCTCTTCTCACAGGAGAGGGTAGATGGTGAAGCTGAGGCTTTCGGGCAGTGTGTCCACAGACAGACAACAGTGGTTCCTACACATGCACAGCCTTATTCTGATTTTGATTTTCTCATTGCCCTGACTACTCCTCTACATGTTCTTAATCTACTTCACCTTCACAGGGATGTCCTCTTCCTGGCTGGCTTTCTCCGAGGTGAAGACATACGAGATTTCTTTGTGAGACGTGTTCTGGCGGCAGATGGCACACTTAATGGAGCTTCTGTGGGAGCCCACGCTGTACTGTTCGATAATAATGGAGACGCATTCATTACAGAAACAGTGCCCACAGGTCAGGACTGCCCACTGGAAAAGAAAACACAGAACATGCTCAGGGAGTTACTACCGAAGATCCCTTCCAATGTATACATATATGAAGAGGAGAAGTCATCATTGCACTGCCTAAGTATTTCATGATATGAGTATTCTTTAAGTCATAAAAACTAAGCTGTACATTTAAGTGAATGATTTTTTAAGTCTAGTCAGAGTAAGCTTTCATAGTGTTTAGTTCTGCTCACCCTAACAGTGAGCACAATAGTCAGCTAGTCACTGTTATTTATAAGAAGGTGATGTTCTCATTTCAGTATTTAGGAAGAATGTGAATTACCCCTTCAGCACTCTAATGGCAGATATAATACAGGGACTAAGAACAGCATTAATTTGGAGGCAATATCGCACTCAAAATAGTCCATACAACTTTTATTTTTTTTTATTTATTTTTATTTTTTTTAAAATATATTTTATTGATTTTTCATCTCCTACTGAGGATGTGCCCGCAACCCAGGTACATGCCCTTGACCGGAATCGAACCTGGGACCTTTCAGTCCGCAGGCCGACGCTCTATCCACTGAGCCAAACCGGTTTTGGCTCCATACAACTTTTAAATACATTTACATTTTCTCATGTTAAAGCATTTATTATATAGGAAATAAGATGGACTAGTATCTCAGATATTTTAAAAGTGGTTCTGGGATACATTAAAAATTACTAAATAAACAAACAAAAATATATTTTTGAAACCCCCCTTATCACATTTTAAGAAAGACACAATAACTTTTCTGGAGCATATTATGGGGATTTCTCCCCTTTTTGGCAGGGGTTGGGGGGGTGTAGAAGAGCATTAGATTTAATCGAGGTGTCAGTTCTAAAAGTTCTGACATCTTGTGTTAATTATTTAAACTTTCCACCTGATAAAAACCACCAACAATAATAAAAACAGAATGGTGCTAGGAGTGACGGGCTCCTAAGCCCTAAGCTATGATGTCCCTTTACTTGAATGGAAAAATGGTATGTGGCTGGGCCTTCCCTAGGTACTTTGCAGGATGAACTAAAAAGCCTCTTGGAAAAGAAGCCACACTAAAGTTAGAGAAAATGTGATATATAAGCTCGGTTTAAAAACACTGACTGGGAAAGGGAAAGGGTTATTTGGGTTTTCCTGGGTGACGCAGTTCATGACACTCTCTAGGTGCACCTCTGCTCTCAAGGCCTGGGTCAGGGTCCCCAGAAGCGGGGCTGCAGGAAAATGACTCAGTGGCATTTTTGTAGACAGAGCAGTACTGTTCTGTACCCTGTGCACCTTTAGTGCCACGGGGAATGAAGGGCACTTCCTTTACTTGAGGGGACTTGTGCAGACTGTGAGAGCTCAAATGGACAAGGAGAAGAGAAGAGCAAAACATATCTACAATGGAGGAGAAGCCAGAGTCATCTGGCACCAGAACATTAGTAGTGACAGGAAGTTGACTGAAATGGCATAAACAGAAAAACAGACAAATAGCAATGCCTTTGAAAACTGAAGTGTTTTATAAATGCAAGTGATGTTTATTATAATTTCACCTGTTTTCCCAGCTGCCGAGCACAGATTGGACAAGGTTCTGGATTAATACCTCCTGACGTCTTGTCTTGAGACTATCCAAAAGAGAAGAATTCAAAAATATATTGGTTATATTTGAAAACCTGATACAAATACAACTCATTTTACTAAATAAGTGAACAAAAATTGGAAACAATTTTTATTATAGTTTGTTAAAGTTATCATATTACTGTAGTAGTGATTATCATAGAAGGCAAAATGAAAAGAACAATCCTATCTAATAATAGACAAACATGGTAATTAACCATACCTCCGACACGCTTCCCATTGGCTAATCAGGGCGATATGCAAAATAACTGCCAACCAAGATGGTGGCCAGCAGCCAGGCAGCTGAAGCAAACAGGAGGCTTGCTTGCTCCAGTGATGGAGGAAGCCAAGGTTCCCCGCCTGCTGCTGCCGGCCTCTGAGCTGCACTCTAAGAAACAATGTTGCAATTATAGAAGCTAAACAAACCCCAGAAACCTGCTTTCAGCCAGCCGGGCCTCAGAGCTGGAGCTGCAACAGTGTTTCAATTATAGAAGCCAAACAAACCCAGATACCTGCATTCAGCAGCCGAGGTCTCAGAGCTGGAGCCGAGCCTCAGAGCTAAAGCTGGCTCTCAGTTCCAGTGACAGCCATAGAAGGTAAATAAATCCCAGATTAAAAAAAGAAAAAGAAAAAAAGGAGAGGTTGGGAGCTTCAGTCACCCGCCAGCCTGAAAACGGCCCTCAGCCCCTCACCCAGACTGGCCAGGCACCCCAGTGGGGACCCCCACCCTGATCCAGGACACCCTTCAGGGCAAACCAGCTGGCCCCCACCCATGCACCAGGCCTCTATCCTATATAGTAAAAGGATAACATGCAAACTGACCCTAACAGCAGAAAGACTGGGAATGACTGGTCACTATGACACACACTGACCACCAGGGGGCAGACGCTCAGCCCTCTGGTGGTCAGGGCGCTCTCACATGGGAGGAGCTCTGCTCAGCCACAAGCCAGGCTGATGGCTGCCAGTACAGCGGTGGAGGTGGGAGCCTCTCCTGCCTCCTCAGCAGTGCTAAGGATGTTCGACTGCAGTTTAGGCCCGCTCCCCACTGGCAAGTGGACATCCCCTGAGGGCTGCTGGGCTGCCAGAGGGATGTCTGATTGCCATCTTAGGCCCAATCCCCTGGGGAGCGGGCCTAAGCCAGCAGGTGGTCATCCCCTGAGGGTTCCCAGACTGCGAGAGGGCACAGGCTGGGCTGAGGGCCCCCCCCGCGCCCCCCCCCCCAGTGCACAAAATTTTTGTGACCGGGCCTCTAGTATGATATAATTAGCTAAATTCATAGATTATATTTTCAAGCTAGGTTTTGTTACAAAGAAATGATATATTCTGCATGTCCGCTTAGCATGGCTCACGAACATAGGAAGAGGCAGCATTTATTTCCATAACTCCTTATTAATACTGGTTTCTTCTCAGTATCCTTTTTCTAATCTCATTAAGGCAAAGCAAATAACTAGATATTAGAAATATTACTGATCTGAGACCTAAGTATACCTGGGAATTATGTTGAAGTATAAAAGCTTTTCAAAATCTCCTTAAAACTATTTTTAAAAATTAAAAGAGCTTCAGAAAAGTCATCAAATGGGCAGGTTTTCAAACTGAAGAAAACATAAAGGATTACAAAGTTTTTAAGTTTGTGGTTTCACTAACCAAATAGTTTTTTATAAGTCATTGCTATTGATTATCCTTGACTCTCTTAGCAACTCTCAAATATACAATACAGTATTAAATATAGTCACTATGCTGTACATTATATCCCCAAGCTTTATTTATTTTATAACTCAAAGTCTGTATCTTTTGACTCCTTTCACCCATTCATTTCACCCACCTCCACAACCACCATCTCTGGCAACTCTTGGTTGTCTGTACCTACGAGCTTAATGTTGTGTGCTTTTTATTTTTTACTAGAGGCCCAGTGCACGAAATTAATGCACGGGGGACAGGGGGTTCCTCAGCCTGGCCTGCACCCTCTTGCAATACGGGACCGTTCGGGGGATGTCCAATTGCAAGTTTAGGCCCGATCCCACAGTCGGACATCCCTCTTGCAATCCGGGACCACTGTCTCCTAACTGCTTGTCTGTCTGCCTGCCTGATGCCCCTAACTGCTCTCCTGCCTGCCTGATCGCCCCTAACCAGTCTGCCTGCCTGCCTGATCACCCCTAACTGCTCGCCTGCCTGCCTGATCGCCCCTAATCCCTCTTCCTGCCTGCCTGATCACCCCTAACCACTCTGCCTGCCTGCCTGATTGCCCCTAACTGCTTGCCTGCCTGCCTGATCACCCCTAACCGCTTGCCTGCCTGCCTGATTGCCCCTAACCACTCGCCTGCCTGCCTGATTGCCCCTAACCGCTTGCCTGCCTGCCTGATCTCCCGTAACCGCCTCTGCCTTGGCCCCCGCCAACACGGCTTCGTCTGGAAGGACGTCTGGAAGGACGTCTAGAAGGTCGTTTGGATGTCTGGTCTAATTAGCATATTATGCTTTTATTATTATAGATTAGATTCCACATAAAACAGAGATCATATGGTATTTATCTTTGTCTTATTTCACTTAGCATAATGCCTACAAGGTCCATCCATGCTGTTGCAAATGGCAAGAATTCATTCTTTTTTATAGCTGAATATTATTCCACCTTCTTTATCTATTCATCTCTCAGTAGACATTTAGGTTGTTTTCACATCTTGGCTACTGTAAATGATGGCTCATCATTACCTGCTTCTCCTATAAAGAAGTAGAATTCCTCAACAAGTAGTAGACTCTTTATAAAAGTAGTAGACTCTTTAAATGCTTTGGAGTCCACTTAACCAGTACCTGACATTGAAAACAGCTGTTTGACAACATAACATGTTAATATTTAAGTTTCTGTAGTATCTTAAATGCAGGCCATTCTGCTCTAAGTCATTTATTTACATCTAATCTGTCAAGTTCAGCTGAATCACTAACATCTTATTAATCACTACTTGATCTAGTGCCTATGATATGTCCACATCAAATTACTCAAAATCCCTTGAGGACAGGGACCAAGTCTGTCTATCTCAAACTTCTAGTATAATGTATGTACATAGTAGATGCTCAATAAATATTTGTTGAGTGCCAGAAAAATTAATTATTTAAAAAATTTGTTAAATTCATTATCTTTTATTTATTTCAAATAAACATAATCACAAAAATTGGGATTATATTCCATTTATAATTTTAGTTATTTTTTCCCTCAACTTTCTAACATGAGCATTTTCTCATCTCATTTATTCACAAGAATAACCATTTAAAATATTTAATCATGTCATGACAATAACCTATAATTTATATAAATGTAATTTTTGTTGGACATAACTATTGTCCTATACTATATAGTGCATACCTTTATATTATCTATGTAACATATTTTCTATAGATCATCATCTTCATTTGTGACGTGTGTAGCTATTGTAGACATAGCTAGTATTCAGACTCATATATCTAACAACAAATAAAACACTGATTAAAAAAACCCCTGTATAATTAATTATGGGACTAATAGTTTAAATGGAGTCACTAAAGTGGTTTATTGATAACATAGCATGGAAAAAAGTAGCATATTTTAAAACAATACCTTCTCCAAGTTATTTAGGTAAAGAAGCTGCCCAAGTTTTTTCTGAAGCTGTGACGTAGCAACAGTTTTATCATTTAGTAGTTTTATCCGATTTTGCTCCACCTGAAAAACAGAACAAAATAACTTTATTCTCTCTCAGAATGGTGGCAAAATTATATTAAAAAGGCATAATTCTCCCTCAATACAAATATGTCCTCTTTTAAAAAAACTCATTTACATGAGAAAACTCAAATGTGCAAAATGGATAATAGACAATATATTTCAAAAGTAAATGTATATATTTTTTGCTTAAAACTCAATGTCAATGTTTTAAATAGGAAACTTTCCTATACACTTGAAGTCAGATATAAAAAAAAAAAAAATCAACCCAAATTCTATCTGTGTATCATTTTTCAGTAGTACATCCATGGATAAAGAAAAATGAGCCCTAACCGGTTTGGCTCAGCGGATAGAGTGTTGGCCTGCGGACTCAAGGGTCCCAGGTTCGATTCCGGTCAAGGGCATGTACCTTGGTTGCGGGCACATCCCCAGTAGGGAGTGTGCAGGAGGCAGCTGATCGATGTTTCTCTCTCATCGATGTTTCTAACTCTCTATCCCTCTCCCTTCCTCTCTGTAAAAAATCAATAAAATATATTGGGAAAAAAAAGAAAAATGAAATAATATGTTACTCTGGCCAGAGTGATTTTAAGAAATCCAGAGAAAAATCTCAATGCCCCCATCCTCTCTATGGCCTCCTCAGTAGAATACAATAGACAAAACAGGAATATAAAAATAAGATGAATTTGTTAAAAGAACAACACAAAAAACACTTGCTGAGACTTCTATTTCAAAAGTTAAGTGAGCTCTTTTGCATCCAGCAACTGCAGCACCCACCTGACCCCAACCGTCCGCCCCCATACCTGACTGGCAGCTCAGTCCCCCCAGCCTCATACTGTTATCGAAGTGAGATTCTGTGCTTACATAAGAAATCAGGCCTCACTGGAGACATTCAAGCAAATGTTGGACAACTACTTTTCCAGAACAGAAAGGAAACTCATGCATCAGAAAAAGTGACTAATAAAGGTACCAAAAATTATGGCTGCACAAATGCTAGAATCTGATTAGATAAAACAGTTTCAAGAATTTCTTGGAACCTACAATAAACTTACAGAAACTTGCTTTTTGGACTTGTGTGAAAGACTTCACAACAAAAGAAGTAAAACATGAAGAGACTACCTATTCAGAACATTGCTTACAGGAATATTTAAAAATGATGCAAAGAATATCCATGCAATTTCAGGAATATCATATCCAGCAGCCTGGCAGCCATGACAGAGAAGTCCTGACGGATGGACTTTTCCTAAAAGTTGCCAACAGCTTTCCACTGGAAATGAAGATTCATCTGATAGAATCCCCTGAAAGCAGTAGCTACCACGTTAACCATCTGTCATGACTGTTTGGCAAGTGGAATCCACTAGAAAAAGAAATTTTCTATTTACCAGGAATGATCAAAACGGAAGGTCTTATTATCCAATGAGAACAGTAAGATGAAACATTTGTTGAGGCCTTATGATTCAAGAGCTTAGCCACTTGATTAGACAATCAATTGTTTCAATTGTGACTATTAATTTTAAAGCAAAATATGTGTTCAATCATGAATGAGATAGAAATTTTTTTTTATTTGTAAAAGAAAAATAAATGGATATATCACTGAAAAAAAGTTAAGATAGTGTGTAATGAATACTACCAATTTTTCTGAGTTACGGTCTCTAAGCTTTATGGAAAGAAAAACATTTAAAAGATTTAGCACACACAAGGAATACAAGTACATTATAAAGAAAATGATATTTTTAATATAGAAAATGTTGGTGAAGTTATTTTTTAATAATGAGATATAAAAAGAGATTTATTAGCAGATAAGTTGTCAATATGTGTTCATCGTTAGCCAAGGAAAATACTGCAAAAGATGTTTTTGGTTTTCTTAGGGAAGACTTTTCTAGTTCTGAAAAAGCTGACGTAATAGGACACATGTCTGAAAACTGACCAAGAATATCTTTAGGTTGTATCAAATAGAAGGTGTTCAAAAATAGGTGGATCTGCAATCTGGAGAGAAACAAATGAACCGAAATGGTGAATTTAAAGCAAGTATTAGATGTGAAATTGCTCAACTTTGAACATTTATGACCTACATAATCAAATAACTTCATATGGATCAAAGAGAAGAGATTAAACACATACTAACTGTAGAGATCATTGTCCTGACTCTCTCTCCTCTATGAATCTTGGATTTTTGTACTATCTATTTGCTGTGCTCTTTTCTGTGATTTACTTGCAAATTACCTCATGTGGTTCAATGATGTGAAGAACAGGTGGATTGGGCTTTGGCTCCCTAGGATGACGAATTCTTAGACGTTCTGTAGCCATTGCCAGTTCATCAACAGCAGATACACGATTCCTCAGAGCCATCCAGTACTCATGAAGCAACTGGAGGAACAGAAAAGACAAAGACATTGGTAAAGCACATAATTAAAAGTGGTTAAAACCACCAAGATGTGTCTTGGTCAAGTCTTCAATGAGGTCTTATGACACTGAAATTTTCATTAAGTGTCTAAGGTACAAGCAATTCTTTTTAGGAAGAGAAAGTACAACTGGAAATCTCCATAGGACACTGCAGAGTATTGCCTCTCTAGATTCTTAGGAGAATATCCGATTCCTTGGTAGAACCAAAGATCTGTATAGCTTAATACTAGGCTGGTGAAATCTCTACTTTATTTTTTAAAGAAATATTGTATTATAAAAGATTTCACATTTAAAATAATATGTATATATGAAAACGAGAGTACGAAAATACACAAGTGAGTCCTATCATCCAATTACTAAAGAGAACAATACTAAATTCTTAGAAAGCCTTTGTGTTCCTTCTTAACTATCTCACTCTTTCCTCATATATTTTTCCTTCAAACCCCACCCCCCTCCCATGGGGTAACCATTATTCTGGGTTGGACTTATTATTCCATACTTTTCATTGACATATACTAATCTCCACATCCTTAATAACCTGGATATTTAGTTTCTGAAATTGATAGAAGTGATATCAACCATTATAAAACTTTCTTCACTAACATTACACTTTGAGGTAGATCCTGACTGATGTGTGTAGCAGCTCATTCATTTACATTGCTGTAAGAGGGTTTAGTCTGCAATGTTATAGAGAAAAAAGGTACAAAGTTTTGGGAGAATTACAGAATAAGCATTCCTCTGATACAGAGCAAGTGGCCAAACAGAACCTAAAGGAAGAATGTAGAGCTAAGTGGACATAACACAGTACTATCTTCCTCCATGGCTTGCCGTAATTAACTGTGTTAAAGTGCTTGTACATTAAAATAGTAATGTGAAAGAAAAAAAAATGATTATGAGCCAATGATTTCTATACTCTAAAAATAACTTTCCCAATTTATCAAATATATGAACTGATATAATAGACAGATAACATGCCTTCTTTTTCTGGATACTTTTTATCCTGCTTTAAAAGGCAAGAACTTTAGATTAAAAAAAGATGTTAAACAGAATTATAAATAAAACACTTCTTTCATGGCCTTACCCATCTCACCTGCAAAGTAGGATAACAAATTAACAAATCCAAATACAAAGACAAATAAAAAATTAATGAATTCTAGAATCTCATCTCAAGGTCAGAGTTACAACATGAGGAAATTACTAAAGTATTAATATGAAAGGTCACTTTGTGCATTATAAATAGCAATGGTTTCCAGTCTCACCTATTGAGAAATATTTACTATGTTCTCCAATCTTCATTCAAGGTTGTTGATGGTTGGTTTTACTCAGAGCAAAAAATAAAAAATGAAAAAAATCCCTACTCTAATTTCACAAATTAGCTGTGTAAGATCAAGCTAAGAACAGAATGATCATTTTCACAGCTAAATAAAAGGTTTCATATATTTTTATTTTAATAATGATATTCTTTTAGTAACTTAATAAATAAAAGTTACTTAACTATTCAGTATGATTATTTTTATTTTTCATCATTACAATCACAACATTTTAGGGAAAGAGAAATTATAACACCTAAGTCTCTAAGCAGATTTTCAAAAACTAAAGAGAGAAAAAGAAAAGTAGTAATTAAAATTAATGTAATGGAGAACTTTTAATATTGGAAGAAGTTTTAAAATACTGGACCTTATATTCCTTTTTCCAAGCTTCAAAGAGATCCATTGAAGTACTTCCTTCATCAATGAATTCAATGTCAAATCTATGTGATTTTGCAAATGATAGTAGAGCTTTCATAGATCGCTCTGTCTCACTTATTGCCCATAGACCCCGGTTGGTGGTAGGCGCTCGATCATCCACCAGGCCTTCTTCATCTTCTATCATCTCCTCAAATATTGCAGTCTGGCCTTTGACTCTGAAGACATATGAGAACAAAATAACTGTTCAGTGGGTAATAAGCACTGTAAATTCATATTGGCAGAGCCAGTATGGGAAACAAGGTCAGTAACGAAAATTTCAACAATTTTTAATGTCACGTCTACAAGATCATGCTTGCAAGTCATTGAAATCACAGCAACTCTGAAAAGCTTGAGGCTTCATAAATTTGATCAGTGTTATTTGAGAACCATCTGGCATAATAAATGGCTATAAATTCCAGGCTGAAATCTTACTCTGAGAATTAAAACAATATAAAAAAACAAACTACTATCAACCATATCAAAAAAACCCACCAAAACGTAAGATATTCTAAAAGTACACTGTCAATCACTCTCTTTTGAGGCAATCAGAACTTAGACTTTTGTCTATTTCCATTTTTGTAAGAGAAATAATTTTGCTAATACTATGGCTATTGCACTTACTAAGTAGCTTAATTCCTTACACAGGATGAAGATTTCAAATCTGTGTTGGAGAAAGTATATTAATAATGAGAGCTAACATTATATAGGACACTAACCATGTATCAAACACTCTGCTAAGCAATTATGTGCATTTTCCTATTGAATATGTAAAACAACAACTCAGCGAAGTAGTGCTATTATTTTTTTAAATTAATAAATCTTTATTGTTCAGATTATTACAGATGTTCCTTTTTTTTCCCCCATAGCTCCTCTCCACCTGGTTCCCACCCCACCCCATGCCCTTACCCCCTGCCACTGTCCT
>NW_005371219.1:810746-838427 GCF_000412655.1 Myotis brandtii
CTGAGCACAGCTTGGGAGGGGATGTAATTTGAGTGGGGCGGGGTCTCAGAGAATCACCAGGGCAGAGCAAACAGCAATGGCTGTCATCAGCGTCTCCGCGACTCCGCATCTCCGCAACTCCGCGTCTCTGCAGCCCCGCGCCCCCACAGCAACAATGATCCCTGCAAGCAGCTCTGCGAGAAAGCCACCTGCACTTTCCAAACCACTGAAAGACAGTCCAGTTTCTCCCTGTAGGAGTCTGGGACCCCAGAACCCCGCCTTAAACAAGCTCAGTGCATTCGAGAGCTTGTATCTCCTTCCAATTGGAAAAAAACCGCACATCCAGGTGCAGCCTGCCTCGCGCGCCTTTGTACCTCTGTTCTTGGCACCTCTGCACCTCCTACCCGGTCTCAATGTGCTTCTTTCTTTCCTTCTAGTTGTAGAACTTCCACTCGGCCAGCTTTCCCGTGGTTCTGGATGATAGCTGTTTTGTCTTATAGTTGTAGTTTCAATGTTGTTGTGGGAGGCAGCACGCACAGGTTTATACCTTATGCCGCCATCTTGGTTCTCCTCTAGTGCTATTATTATATGCATTTCATAAATGAGGATACTTAGGCTTAGAGAAGTAATTTGCCCACAATAGTGGGCAGGGATTTGAGTTGAAATCTTTTGGACTCCAGAGTCTGTTACTCCCCTAAACTATCTCTCAATTAGACATTACTATATGACATGAGCATTTGGGGGCAAACTTCTGCACAGATGAAACTGAGTATGCTAAATAATCAAATGCCAAAGTTTATTGAATTGCTTTAATAAGAGAAAAAAGTATAAGAAAGATTACTATAAGAAAAATATAGTCTTCTAATTTAAAACATCAAGTCTTATAAATGTCTCATTTTCCTGATGGGAAATAATCAAGAACTTACGTGTGAGAAAATAGCTTTGATTCATACTCTGTGAACAATTCATCAGCCTTACAAAAGACACAGCTGGAAAAGAAGAAACTGTCAGTAAAATATTCACAAAAACAACCAGCAATCAGGTAATTTCTACGAAAGGCTAAGTATTTTGTATTTCACTTTTTCTTTTCAACAAATATGCTATTTTAGGGAAAAAAAGATTTTCAGTATGTGATCCTTTAGAGTTTTTTTTTTAAAGTTAGATTAATGATTTACATATTTCTAATTCTGTCTGAATTCAAATGAAAAAAAACACTTTTATTATATAAACCATATTTCTTCTCTCAGGAGAAATGTAGCCTGCCCTAGCTGGTTTGGATCAGTGGATCAGTGGATAGAGCACAGGACTGAGGACCAAAGGATCCCATTTGATTCAGGTCAAGGCACATATAGGCTCAATCCTAGGCCCTGGTCCAGGGTATGTGCGAGAGGGCCACCAATCAAAGTGTCTCTCTCACATCAATGTTTCTCTCTCTCTCTCCCGCTCCCTTCTACGCTCTCTAAAA
The DNA here is from genome assembly GCF_000412655.1 of Myotis brandtii. NCBI lineage: Eukaryota > Metazoa > Chordata > Mammalia > Chiroptera > Vespertilionidae > Myotis > Myotis brandtii. The sequence goes on from NW_005371219.1 coordinate 812,191, forward strand.
ATCAATTAATTTTGGGGTAAGGATTAAAGCAAGCAAACAAACAAAAAAAGAAGAAATTTGGCCTAAAGGAATGATGCCATTTCATCTAATGCTTTCTCCTAGTACCTACCAGTTGAGAGGAAGTCTAATTGGTCGGAGGTGGCAGATTGTTGCAGACTCAATAACATTACGAGATGGAGGTCCCTCCAGGTTTTTAACAGCCTCTCTTACCAGCTTCTGGAATTTATTTAGTTCTTCCATTTGTGTTGTTAGTAAGAACTGAAGACCTCTGCAATCACGGAATCTAATTCCCATCACCAGCACCAAACACAATACAAAGAAATAAATAGTAGGTCAATTTCTTCACATTTAGAAAATGGTTGCTAAACAGAGAAATTGCAACATTTTACCTAGTCACACTTTAGTGAGTTTACCTTAGGAGTGTATTCTATTGGTATCTATTAGGCAAGGAATAATAACATTGGATTATCTACTTTAAAAAGTCTGATAGTTCCTATTCCCAGGAACTAAAAAACAGTACTCAAAATCTTCTATGTATGTCTTAGATGACTTTGAAAGATCATGATTGCCATAGTCTTTCTTTTTATTGCTGAATGAGTACAGACATTCTAGCTGTATGTGGAGAGGTGACAGCAGGATGAAAGATAAACAGAACATTGGGGAGAAAGAAAATTAGCCAAAAGATATGTTACTTGTTACAAGACTTTATATATGTACGAGTGTGTGTATTTTAAGCATTTACTATATAATAGGCATTTTGGCAAGCATGACTCCTGTGTAATCTCAATAGGTACTATGCTCACGTTATTGAGAAAGCTTAACAGATTAATTTAAGTTTCAAAATTATTATGTAGCAGTTAGAAGTTAAATCCAAACAATGCTCTTAACTATTCTGATAAACTATGGATAAAACAGACTAAGAAAAGTATGGATGTGTGTAAATGGATTTATGAAAGGAAAAAGAAAGCCTAAAATAATAAATTAGAAAATGGGAAATACAAACACAATTTGTTTGCTTTTTAAATTAAGAGTATGCTCTTCTCCTTCCTAAAATGCCATATGCTCTTCCCTTCAAATTATTCATAATAGCCCACTCTTGTTCCTGAAGCTTCTCCAACATTTCAAAACACTAATCTATTTCTTCTTGTCAATGGAGTTTATTAAAAATACCACTTATTCTAGTACTTTGTTATATTCAGTTTTTATATAGTCATATTTCTCAAATTATTCATGGGTATTGTCTTCTCATTAAACTAAACTTTAGAAGGTAGGGATTAGATCATATCCTTAAGAAAAACCCTATATTCTTTTGATGAACTTTTCACTGAAAACTAACATTAATCCAAGGCTAATTTTCTGCTGGGATGTGATCTGAGAAGCAATAAGATTCTCTCTCTGTTCTACCCACCTAGAATCAACAGTCCTGCCACAACACCTAAATTTCCCACATCAGACAGATACTCATTTGAGTCAGACCACTAAGGGTACTTTTGATTTAGAATAAATTTATTCACCATTTCTATATCTAGAGCAATAATCCAATTTACCTATAAAGACCCAGAAGAATAGTGTTGATGAGAAGAAAGATGGGGAAGAAAGAGCAGGTAACTCTATAATATAAAACCTGCCACTGTGGCACTAGGATGCTTAGAATTTAGGGAATGAATTATAGGGAAGTATGAATATCTTACTAAGGACAAAATTCTCCAAAACAAAGTCTATTTCAAAACCTTGTCCAACAAAGATAAAAAGAAAATACTTTAAGCAGATTAAAAAAAAAAAAAGCAGTAAAAAGAGTATTTTTAAGTGACTAATATGTAGAAAAAAGGGTTTCTCTTTTAGATTTACACCTAATATTTTGGTTTGAAGTGTACTCAACAATATAAAATCCAGATGTTTGTAATCACAATATGTTCCTATATTTAACTGGACCTCTTAATAACAACTGATCTGAATTTTTGGGGTGGCTACTCATACAGCTATTCTATTTTTTAATATTCTCTTACTTCTCTGACATAGAAAGCTTGCTAGTCTGTTGCTTGTAGTTGCTGGTTATTTCATTTCGCACTCGTTGGACAAGCTCCTCATCAATAGAGAATTCCACTGCTCTGTGGATCACATTCAGCCACCAAGGAGAATTAGAATAAATCTGTAAGAAAAGATAACAGCTGATCAATTAATATTGCTGTAGTAGTCACTATATTTCTATCCTTTGGAAGGGTGCTTTGAAAAATTCAAAGGCAGCAATAAATGCTACTCTAAAGGGAATTATAATAGTGGTGAGTCAAGTATACATTTTTTATACACAATAAGTGAGTACAACTTTTTCATAATATAATTAAAGAGAACACCTGTTTCCTGACTACTCTAGATGAATGAGAATTTCTTGTGCAGACTTGTATAATAAAGTTGTGCTAAAAAATACTTTACCAAAATGAAAATTCAGTACTTCCTCCATATATTTGAAAAGGTAACAGGTTTCTTTCTTAATATAAAGACATTATGCTAATACTCAACTAACTGAACTAGATTCTACTCAATAGTCTATGACAATTAACAAATTATATGCCTGAATATTAAATAATTAATGAAATTAGGAAGAATAAAATGTGGAGTAACTGGTAAATATAAAAAAATAAATGAGTGTATTTTGTGTAGCCTCCTCTTTAGACATTGCTACCGATTTCATAAGAGGGAAATTTTAGAAATGACAAATGGCTTGTATTAATAAGAAAAATACCTATGGTTCTAATGTTCTGACATCTTAAAAGAAAAAATTTTGGCAACATACACATCTAAGATTAAAAGAAGATTTTGAAAGTCTTTTTCTTCTTTAAAAAATAACTTGTTAAATATACCCAAAGTAAAAGAACTATAAGTTAAATATAAGTTAAATATACCCATAATAGCTTAAAAGAAATAAAAAAGAATAACTTCAAAATAGGTGATCCATTTATGCATCTGTTCATTCAATTAATAAACACTGCTAACAGCAAATAAACTTTATTGTGCGACAGGCACCATATTAGGGACTTAGAATTCCAACATGACTATATAAGTTCAAGTTTCTCCCTATACCAAAACAAAAGCCAAAATGCTATGTAGAGACACACATAAGAAAGTCATTCTGGAGACATACCTTTCTTTGGAGCTCACGAATGGTCTGCTGCACAGGCAGCAAAGCTTGCTGTGCTTCAGCAACCTCAGTGTTACACTTGCTCATATAATGCTCCCTCAGTTGTCTGGCCTGTGTTAAAACAGCAAACAGTATAAACTTTCACTCCGGGTCTAGAAAATAACTGAATATGGTGTTTCAAAAGAACAATGTGGTTATCTTATATATTTAAAGGTACTTAACTGAATTTAAGCATAAAACTCTACAAGTATACTGTAGAGAACATAAAAACCATGACAGAAATTCCTGAGATATATATTAAAGTGAACACCTTTACCTGTTAAGTCACAAAATCCAAGAAATCCCAAGGGTTTGCTCCCAAAATTTTATCAACTTTTTAATTAAAAAAAAAAGGGAGAAAAAGAGTAATATTTAAAATTATGAGATGAAACAAGGATCTCTTTCAGAATCCCTTACCTGATTGATTTCAATTTCTTGGAATTTCCTTCAGTTGAGAAATAATACTTGAGAATATACACTAACAGGGGTGTTATAGACTGACTTGTGCTCCCCCAAAGTACATATGGTGAAGCCCGAACCCCCAATGTGACCACATTTGGAGATGGGGCCTTTAAAGGAGATGATTAAACGTGTAAATGTGGTTAAATAAGACCATAAGGGGGAAGCCCTAGCCCAAAATGACTGGTCTCTTTAAAAGAAAAGAGCCAACAGGGATGCAAACAAAGGAAAGGCCAGGTAAGGACACAGTGAGAGGGCATCCATGTACCAGCCAAGGGGAGTCCTCCGGAGAAACCAACGCTGCTGACGGATCTTAGGCTGCCAGACTCCAGAACTGTGAGAAATGAATTTCTGTTGTTTAACCTTCCCGGTCTGTGGTATTTTATTATGGCAGTCCTAGCAGATAAATGCAACAAGGGTCTAAAAACTCTTTCCCTTTCAACTTAAGGAGGATCACATAATTTGCAAGCAATAGAAATACTGAAAAATTTATTCTTTAAACCAGATAAAAACAAGACCACTTTTGACTTAAAAAAAAAAAAAGTCAATTTCATGAGGTCTAACTGCACAGATACACCTCTCTGGACAAGGCATTACTGCTCTGGGCTCCCATTACTTCATTTACAAAAGGAGGAAGTTGAAGTTGATGATTTCTCAGATCGTGTCCAGCTTTGAAATACTCTGCCTTCACATTCTATGCGAGTTAGGCAAAAGAGATAATACATGGAAATGAACCTTCCTCCTCATGGTGCATTTTTCCATTTCCTCTCACAAGCTTTCAATTAATTTCTATTAAAATTCATTGGCTATAAATAGTTGGTCATTAAAGCTAATAGACTGGACTATCTCCCAGAGTTGCCTGTGACTAAAGGCAGTTAAACAGAGTGACTGGTTATATGCAAAAATTAGATGCCTGCAATGGGAATGAAATTTCACTAGAAAATTTCTAACATGTAGACTGCCATCTAACACTAAGAAAGGGCTGTACATACTTAAACAATTTCATTTTGTATCTCGTTGATTCAAATACAGGCTCTGCTGACAGGTTCAATCCATTTCAAACACATCTACTACTCTTTAGATTTAAGCTTTGCCATCTTTCTTTGACCTTTAAGAAGGCAAAAATTCATGATCAAATTAGCATAATAAACTTATTAACAATTTATAGTGAATTGATTTATAATATCACTCTTTCCAGAGAGTCAATACTCATTGCAGAGGGACCTTCTATAAGAAATACCACTGAAAATGTGAATTTACTGTCATAAATAATAAACAGAAGGGTAGCGAAAGTATACAACTTACTATTTTTACTAACTATGTTTTTTGCAGATGTGTCATGAGATCAACAAGGTCTTTTTAAATTTGTTGTTTATTTACATTTTGTGCTTTGACTATCAACAACCATGTCTACGACAAGTGGTTGCCCTATAGCTGCAAGCAGATCACCAGAGAACTAAAATACTATGGAGTATTGTCTTTCTCTGCAATCCAAAATCATCACAGCAAAGTTAGAAATGTAAAAGCATCAGGAAAACACGATTACCTTTATTTAATGTTGTATGCCCTAAGAAATATGAATTAGGTGGAGCATGAAGTCTGAAAAAAATATTCTTTAACAGAAAGAATGAAAAATAATAATTACCTCTTCCTCAAGTCTGCCATCTCGCAAGGTAGGAGGTATCCCTGGGTGCTTGTCTGCCAACAATTCCATCAAATTATGAGTTGCATGAAGTCTCTACAAACACACAAAAGGCAGTAATTATGACAGCCAACACAGAAAACTCTAGGGGGAGAACCTACTGTTCATATGGCATGCAGAGCACAAACACCACATAAACCTATCACTGATTTGAGTACCGACTTTGTCAGAGAAAACCGAAGTCAGTTTTATGGTAAAGGTCTTAATTCACAATATCATAAATTTTCCTCAATTAAAAATCTAGTCTTATGAAATATGTCTATGTATTTAGCAGAATATATAATATAGGTGTATTTTTTTCCTATTATATATGCATTTGCCCATATGGGGAATAATGAGTATGCCAAATAAGTTCAATAAAATAAAAAGATAGACTGCCTAGACTTGATTCTTCTTCTGGGAAATGAGTCTGGATGAGCCTAGCAATTACATTATGATACAAATAGGGATAATGAAATACATAAGAAAACAGGGCTATGACCTGGACCTGTTGAACTTAAGGGCTTAATAGGAGAGCTGGAGGTGAAGATGGTATAGGAAAACTCTATCTTGTATCTCTGTATTTAATATAAGCCAGACTTCTCACTGTGACATTGAGTCTGCAAATGCCTAGAGTCCCCTGGAGTTAAGGGCTATGAGAAGAAATAAAGTGAAAGTAATTTCTATTTCTTAATTTGGAAAGACAGGTAAGGGTTAAAGGATCAGAAGAGTGGTTTTTTTGGTAAGATTTGATTTGGTGTCAGTGATTTGAGACTACAAATGTTACTCTGTTTGGCTGCAGATTCTCATAATTCTGAGCCATGGTACAGATCTTTGTAGAATTGACCTTTGAAGAGTTACCTCAACTGTATTAGGTCTTTTCAACATGGCTTCATAGGTAATACAGTCAGAAACACTATCAGATTTAATAACAACAAATGTGTAAACACTAGAGAAACAAAGCGGTAGAAACTTGGCTCCTCTGCTCTATGTGTGCTTGTGGAAGAGGATTTCCGGTGCGTTCTGCATGAGGTGTTGGAATGGTTTGGGAGAAATACTTGCCTCTCTCCACCCCTTACACCTTTTATCCCAAGAAAACGGAGTGCTAATCTAACTGGACAGAGCAGAATATCCAGTGGGCCATGCTTCACCAGTAGGTGGGGTTGTTATGCCCAAAAGGAAGAACCAGGCTGGTGGCTTACTCTTGAACTTAGGCATTTGGACTTATCTGTCTTGTCCACTCTTTTGCTTTTGTTTCCTTTATTCAGGAGCATGATACCTTTGCTTTCCTCCTTCTCCCAAAAGGCAAACACATTTGCTTAAGGTCCAGGGCCTGCCTTAGGCACTCCTTATCCATGCAGAATATAAGCAGACTTATATTTAATTTTCCCTCCTCTTCTCTTCCCTCCAAACACACCTCTTACCACTGGCTCAAGCACATGTGAAAATGTGGGTCCCAGAGTCTCAATTGTGAATGATAAAGAATCTCAGCAGGGACTCAAGCCTAAACATACCAAGGTTAATAAATGTGGTCCTTATTCACCATTCTGCTAGAGAGCCTTGTCTATATAAATCCACTGGACAGAACCAAGAATGGGAAGAGATTTTATACTTAAATGTTGTAATTCAAATATCCAAATCTCCCTAAAAGACCTCCAAAAATTAAATTAGAAGATCATTAGATTTTATTATTACTTAGTTCCATTTCTTTACTTTTTGGTGAAAACCACGTAAATAAATATGTTGATGTTCATATGCAAAAGTGATAAAAATTGACCTCGTTCTTTGAGGTACAAATAATTCAAGCTATTTTTCCAATGTAGGTTAGATTTAGCTAGTCAGTCTTGTGCCAATATCATCCTGAATATATGGAACAGCAGTGATTCTCAAACTTGCATGTACAGTCAGCCCTCCATATCTTCAGGTTTCAAATTTGCACATGAAACCAAACATGGATAAAAAATATTCAGAAAAAACAATCCCAGAAAATTCTAAAATGCAAAACTTGAATTTGCCACACACCGCACCGAGCACTATGCTGAATGCACACAAATGAAGTGATGTGGAGGCACACCGCACTATAGCCTACATGTAAATACAGGTGATATGCAAAACTATGCCATTTCATAAAAGGGACTAGAGCAGCCGTGGGCAAACTACGGCCCGCGGGCTGGATCCGGCCCGTTTGAAATGAATAAAATTAAAAAAAAAAAAAGACCGTACCCTTTTATGTAATGATGTTTACTTTGAATTTATATTAGTTCACACAAACACTCCATCCATGCTTTTGTTCTGGCCCTCCGGTCCAGTTTAAGAACCCATTGTGGCCCTCGAGTCAAAAAGTTTGCCCACCCCTGGACTAGAGCATCTGCCAGTTTTGGTATAACTGGTGTGTGCGTGTGTGTGTGTGTGTGTGTGTGTATCTTGGAACCAATTCCCTGAGGACACTGAGGGAGAACTGTATATGCAAATCATCTTGGGTGCTTACTGAAATAACTGAATCTCAAGCTTAATCCCCAAAGATTATGACAAAGTCCACTTGTTACCCTTCATCTTCTTAAATATTCAGAAAAATTATTTTGTAAAAAAACAGATACAATATTGATTTGACACTATTTAGTTTTACTTACTTGAAGTGAATCAGTTTTGAGTTTTCCCTTGTGTTCCTCAGATGAACGCAACACCTCTCTGTACAGTTCTGCTGCCAATGCATACTCACCTGAAGCATTAAAACGTATTTAAAGCATAAGAAAGTCATATTTAGCTCCCAATATGATATCTATATTTAAAAATGTCTGTAAAAATAAAACTTAGTCATTAAAGCTCACTATTTTTTTTTTCCCCACTATTTTTTTAAAAAAAGGAATTTGACTGGGTGTTAGCATGACTGCACCAGTAAAAAAGCTGATGATGGGTCTTTGCAACATGGCTTCATAAGTAATGCAGTCTTTTTTTTTTGTGTTAATTTCACAGAATAGAAAACCAGTCAAATGTACTTACAATGGTTTAAAACTATACTGAAAAACAAACTGGATTAACTGCTAATCATTTAGACAAACTGGATTAACTGCTAATCATTTAGACAAATGATTTTTCTCTCATTGAAGTTAGAGAGTAACATTTAGTAGTCATTATGATGTTTGAAATTAGGACAACTTTGGGGTGATTATAGGTATTTAAAAACAAATATTCAAAATGCTATGACCAATCAACACATATTTCTCAGAAAAATAATATACTTTTCTTGATAGGTATTGTTCTTCTTGATGGCCAAAATAAGTTGCAATTAAAAACCACATTTCAAAAACTTAAGAGATCTTCTTTCCATTTCTGTCTACACAAATCACCATCAGTCTGAGATCTATACTGTTTTATATTGTTCACAATTAGCAGCTCATTCAAATAAAATAATTTTAAAAGTATTAAAAGTACAGGTTGGCAAACTATGGTCCATGGGTCATACCTGACCTTTGTATTTTTATAGGAACCATGAGCTAAGAATGGTTTTACATTTTCAAATAGTTGAAAACAATTCAAAAGAATAATACTTGGTGAGATGTAAAAATTATGTGAAATTGCCCAGCCGGTATGCTCAGTGGTTTCCAGGCACAGCTGGATTCTAGGTCAGGGCACTTGCCCGGGTTGTGGGCTCGATACCCAGTAGGAGACATGCAGGAGGCAGCAGGTATCTCATCGATGTTTTCATATCTCTTTCCCTCCCCGCTCCCTTCAATCTAAAAATCAATTAAAAACATTATTTTCAAAAAATTATGTGAAATTAAATTTCAGGGCCCATGAATAAAGTTTTATTGAATCTCAGTCATACTCATTTGTTCACGGCTGCTTTTGCGCTGTAACACTACAGCTGAGCAATTGCAACAGATCTATGGCTTACAAAGCCTAAAATATTCATTTTCTGGTTCTTTCAGAAAAAGTTTGATGATACCTCAATGAAAGGAGAGATGAAACATTTTTAATGGCATGAATAATGAAACCTATCTTACTTGCTGCCTAGGGAAAAACTTTAAACTGGTAATTTATAAATACAATTAAAATAAAAATCTAAAAGTGGCATAATCATGAAATACAAAAAATGGCATAAAGATGTTCTAGTTTTAGTTTATTGAGGGGAAAAAAAGCTTTTACTTCATGATCATCACATACACTTGCTTTTTTAAATTTCAATTTAGTTTTATTAATATCATAAATTTAGGATTTTGTTCAGAGCCTGAGTTTGCTCTCTCCCTCTCTCTCTCTCAAATTTGTAAATTTTGTTGTTGGTTCTTCTTCTTTTTTGTTAATGCTAATGATATATAACTATAAATATATATTTTTATTATAGAATATACATAACATAAAATTTACCATTTCAACCATTTTTAAGTGTGCAGTTCAGTGGCATTAAGTAGTCACACTGGTGTGCAAAACACTTGCTTTTATACCATTGCTTTATATGGAATTCTACCAGTTACCTAATACAAAGCTTTCTAAAGATATATTTTCATACTACTTTACAGTCAGCCAATTTTTATTCACTATGGTAACAAAGATTATTTTCACAGTAATAAAATCATGTTGTAATGTAGGAGCAATACTCAACTACAGTAACACAAGACCTTTTTTTAGTTTTGAAGACTCTTGTGAAGCTTTGCAAAAGACATAGAGATTCTATTAGCATTTACACTATCATTTATAGAGAATAATTCACTTGTCAATTCTCCCTTCATAATTACTATAGCTTTTAAAGGAGGTGTAATGACTAACTTATAATGTAAGCAGTTGAATTTGAACTATTCACTATATCTATTTTTTGTTTGTTTTTTTAAGTCCTCACTAGAGGATATTTTTTTCCCATTGATTTTTTAGAGAGTGGAAGGGAGGGAGGAGGAATAGGAGAGAGAGAGAGAAAAAAACATTGATGTGGGAGAGACACAGTGATTACTTGCCTCCCACACGAGACCCCGTCCAGGGTCAGGGATCGAACCTGCAACCTACGTACTTACTCATGACTGGGAATCGAACCCGAGACCTTTGGTCCACTCTAACCACTGAGCATAACCAGCCAGGGCTATAATATCTATTTTTTATGCTTATTAAAAAAAGACGCTTTCTTGGGAAGACACAAAAATAGGCAATAAGTTAAACAATTTTAAGTCAAATTTGGAAATACCCACTCTTTGCCCCTTGATGGCTGTAACATTTCCAAGTAAATGAAGTGTACTACATTTAATATTGGCAACCTAATTTTCTCCAAAAAATATGTGCAGAAAACACATGGTACAAAATTAGAATACCATGTTTTTAATACCATAATCAGTGAGGACTTAGAATATGCATTGCATATCATAATCCCTGTGGAGTTTGAAATAAACTTTATATCTCCATTGTCTGATCTCTATATTGGAAGACTTTAAATTAAGTTAAATATATAATATTACTTTAAAAGATGAGTATTGTTTGACATAGTACTGTGAAGTTAAGCAATGGAAGCTAAAAGCAGTAAATCCATCCCAATAAGTTTATAATTACAATTAAGTTAAGACTGGACATATCCTTTACTAATGGACTTTCTGATAGGAATTTCTCTTAACAATCAGCAATACTTTCCATCCACAGAAGACCAAGAACTACAGTGGGAATGCAGTGGAAACTATGTGAAGAGAGAAGTGATGTACTCATCTAATGCCACAACATGGTATTTGCTACACAGGAACCAACTATATACTGATCTTGCCAGAGTGTTAGTTTTTGGAAATGATCAGATGAAAACACCTTTTTCTCAATGTTCATATCATATATAACCTCACAGTAAGGAAAAGACGACAATAAATCTGAAAAGGAGACTAAAAAATTGGACAAGTCAAGAAATTCATTAACTGTCTCAGGTTCTGTAATAACAATGTAGAATAAAATCAGAAATGCAGTTTTAGAATCTAGAGGTGAAATCTGAATGTTATTTTTAATATTGTGACAACCTAAAAGTAATAAACTACTCCATTTTAGAAATTTTGATGGTGAGGTTCAACCTAGTATAGATAGCATAATACTGAGGTTTATAAATGTCTATTTGATAAAGAAATAGAAGTAATATAATACAAACATTAAATATTTGGTTTGAAATTCAAAGATACAGGGCAAATTCTCTGCTACGTATTAGGTATAATCTTGAGAAAAAAACTAAGTCTTCTGAATTCCAGTTTTCTCATACAAAATAGGGATGGAAATATCTCAATCATTGCTAATTATGAAGAAAAAATGAAATATATACATGAAAGTGTTATGTACAATATAAAATGATTGTAGAAATATGACCATTCTTCAGATATGACACTGAATTTAATGAGCCAAATATTTTACTTTATTTAACTTATTTTTTACTTATTTTTACTGACTTTAGAGGAAGGGGGGAGAGAGAGATAGAGATAGAGATAAACATTGATGTGAGAAACATCGATCAGTTGTATCCTGCATACACCCCGACCAGAGAGAGAACTTGCAAGTTGGGCATGCACCCTGACAGGGAATAAAACCCACTATCTTTTGGTGTACGGGATGATGCTCCAACCAACTGAGCAATACTGGCCAGGATGACCAAAATATCTAAATAGTATATTTATTATCATGTATTTTAAAGACCAAGCACACATATTTTTCATCTGTGATAGTCATAATTATTCCACTCCATTAATTTGGGACTGAAAGAAACTGGCATTAAATATAATATATAATTTTCCAACTTTTGCCTGATTATTTCTAAGTCAAAATAATCGAAAGTTTAATTAGAAAATAATTTCTATTAAAAAGTTTCCTGACTTAGTTGTTCACTTTGGATTATAAAGCACAGACCATTTTAGATTTTAGACTGAAGCCTGGAGTGCTACATAATCACAGGCACACTGAGCAACTGAGATGGCAATGATGATGAGGGTGATTAGAGAAAATCCAAACTTGCTAGCTAAACTGCATATTTCCTGGGGAATGTCTAAAGGAAAGATTTGCTCACAAAGGCACATATGTTATTCTTAGTTTATCAAGTGTATGTAATAATATGTCCTTTTCTCCTATTACTAGTTATTAATAAAATTTGCACTGTGAGCAGGTAAAAATTTGAGGTCACTTCATATTACCATAATCAATAACATCATTCCTTACCTATATGTTAATATAAAGTTTTCAATGTGCTTTCACACTGCACCTTAAGAACAATACTTCAAGGTACATGGTATTAACTATACTTTGTTGGCAAGGAAACAGATTCAGAAACCTTGAATAATATACTCAAGTTCACAGGACTACAACTATAGCAAATAAGAAGCCTCATCTTTTTCAGTTCTTGCTTAGAGCTACTTCTACTTAGCACCTGTGAGTCTTTCTAACTCTACCCAAGTATCCAGGATTATAAGAGACACTTTCTGTTCTGGTTCTGTTATGCTGAAGAATTAATAACTAATGACAGGCCACTCCATTTAAAGAGGCTGAGAACATTGCCTTGTATTCCACAAAAGCACAAGTTTTTCTGGGCAACTGATTTTTTTAAAGTCTTATAAGGTAAAAGAGAATAATGATAAATTTTCTCCATGACTATATACCCAAGTAGACTAATGGATTGGAAATCTTTGTGGGATGGGAAGGTTGAAGGAACTGAAATTTACCATGAAATGCCTTTCTAACTCTAAATATCTTTCCAGCTCTAAAACTATAATAATGAGTTAGTTAACTTCACAGATTTTGTGAGGAATGTAGAAATAAAAATTTTCCTCAATTTTCCAAGTACTTAAAACTATATATTATTTCACCATTATGAAATACTTAAATGCCTTTAAGGACTATATTTTATTTAGTTTTGGGGAGAATTAAATAAAATTTTCTAAACTAAAGTTATTAGAGGAGGTTTTAAAAGTAACTTTTAAAAGGCTACGTTTATATCAGTACTTTCCTCATTACTACTAGAAAGCCCCTAAGCATCACTACAGTTTATTATAAAGGCTACAAAACTATATAATTTCTTATTGTATTACAAATGCAATAATAGATTGAAGTAGTTATTGAAAAGAACACTCAATGATTCATTCAAGTTGCAAAAAGGTAACACTTGAGTTCAGACAGAGAGAAAAGTTATCATGAAGAAGAGTGAGAGATAACAAAGCAATCACCTTCTACCTTTAATGATGTGGATGCCTGCTAAGCCATTGAGAGCACAAACTAGTTGCCGATGTGCTTCTTCACATTCAGTTCCACATTTCTTCTGCAGTGATGTCAGAAGCTCTTCCATTGTCATGGTGCTACAAGAAGAGGCAGACTGCTTAGAACGTGAAAGGAAATCCTAAGTGAGAGTATTATTATATCGCATAAGATCATCAGACGCTTACAGAGTCTTTGTGAAATCTTCAGCATCTTTCTCTTCACCTCCATTTTTATCACTATCACTTTTAACTTACTTACAGTTGTCCCCACTTATCCGTGGGGATACATTAAAAGACCCGCAGAAGATGCCTGAAACTAGAGAGTACCCAACTCTATAAACTAAAAAAATATAAAAACAAATACCTTTTATATCTGGAGTGAAGCAAAAACAAAACAACAAAACTCTCCACAAGAGTCCTAATTTGAAAAGAGATGTTAAAAATCATAAAAATAATTTGAAGATGTGATTCTCTTCCACAAATGAAGTTTCATACCAAAGAAAATGACCACCCTGCTAAAATAATTGACAGCTCAGTGATAAGGACATGAAACTGTGGGCTAGGAAGCTAATTGCTTAAATATTGTGTATTATTACTATACCAGAGGCCCGGTGCATGGATTCGTGTACCGGTGGGGTCCCTTTGGCATGGCCTGTGGGGATCAGCTGAAACTGGCAGTCTAAGGCCACCTGTCGCTCCTGCTCATGCCGGTCCCGCTGTGCCTGCTGCGGGCTCACACCCAGTCAGTCCCGATCGGGAGAGGCTTGTGCCGCTGCAGTGGCGCTTGCCAGCCATGAGCCCTGTGTCTGGTGCCCGGTGGTCAGTGTATGTCATAGCGACTGGTTGACTGGTCGTTTGATCGTTAGGTTGCTTAGGCTTTTATATATATAGACTAGAGGCCCAGTGCATGGATTCGTGCACTGGTGGGATCCCTCGGCCTGTGACCTCTCGCAACCCAGGACCCCTAGTGGGATGTCGGAGAGCCGGTTTTGGTCAGATCCCCGCAGGTCAGGCAGAGGGACCCCACTGGTGCATGAATACGTGTACCGGGCCTCTAGTATGCATATAAGATCTTTGGTTAATCTCTCCCTGCCCTTCCCCTCCTCCCTTCCCTGTGAGATTCATCAATCTGTTCCATGTTTCCATGCCTGTGTGTTGAGTGTCTGCCCCCTAGTGGTCAGTGTGCGTCATAGCTATCGGTCGAACGATCGCTTAGGCTTTTATATATATAGATTCTCAGTTGTAATGGGAGGAAACTGATAATGAAACCTTTTTTGGAGTGGCAGGAACTCTCCGCGAACGGCCTGCGGGTGGCAGCAGGCCTGCCGGAGCCTCAGCAGTGGGTACAGGATGGAGGTGACAGTCCTTCGGTCCAGGCTGCTGAGCTTCAGAGCCCAGTCAGAAATCTTCCTGAGTTTGACTACGGCATCCTGGCAGCACACCTCATGCTGACGGTGATAGAAATGTCTTTCCACTGGAGAAAAGTGGAGCCAGTGGGTTTCTTCTGTCTGAGGAGGTATCTGAATCTGTAGAGAGAAAGAGAGAGAAAAAAAAAAAATTCACCTGGAAATTTAACTGTTCATTCCATCTCTTTTTTTTTCCTTTTAATACCCTTAATTAATAAAAACTTATTGTACTGACTTGGTCAATCACATCTTTCTTTGCAGACCTCCACAGAATCTTGGCAATAAAGCTGTAGAGGGGCTGAGGATTCTTCCTGCAGTAAGGGTGGTAGAGAAGTCGAACCCACCAGTGCTTGACACAGAAAGGTTCAACACCAAGAAAGACCACTAGTCCGAAAAGATCTGAAAAGACAAAAAGAACAGAGCAGGTTGAGAATAACTGCTTCTGTATTTCTTCATTGCAGTTGTTAGAAACTGCCCAAATTGTGGGTGTCACAACTGCAGGAGTATTACCAGCAGTCAGTGGGTAGAAGCTAAATATCCTTAAATGCAGAGGACAGCTGCCAACGAAAAAGAATTATCTGGCCCAAAATGTCAATGAAGCAAAGGTTGAAAAATGCTGGTCTAACACACACAAAAAAACAAATGAGACTTCCACTTTCAAATACAAAATAGTAAATCATGGCAGGCTAACACTCCCACTGTAACAACTACAACAAGAACAGACACCACAAGAATCAGAGTTTTAAATAAATCAAAGAGAGGAAGAAAAGAGCAAGGAAAAAAACCCTAAAATTCCAGAAACTTTTGGGTGTGATTTTCTTGACTGTGGAAATAGATTCATGAGTATATACGTATATTTAAAATTCCCAAATTTTACATGTTAAATATTTACAGCTTTATTATATGTCATTTACTCCTTAATGAACCTGTTTTTAAAAACATTACTCAAGAATTTGCTGAATGGTGACAAGCGCTCAAAACATCTGCCAACACCTCACATATCCAAAGTAACCTACCCAGAAAACAGGAATTTTTGCTTATACTCTTTTAACATTAAAATCAGAAAAAAGTAACTCTGAGAGTCTTTTTCTTTTTTCAGTACCTCTCAGCTAACTTTTGAGATGAATGAGATCTTAGTAACACCTAAATAGCTACAATTTGGGCAGTTTCCAAATGTAAGCGCAGACCACTAAATCTGGCCTTTTAGTTATCCTGATATTATTCTATAAATATATACTTTAATCTAACTTACTAAAATTATACAAATATTTAAGTATGTACTTATAAAATCTCCCTAGACGATGTTTTTCTTCCTAAAAACAATGATCAGAAAGCAGACTGTTTTTAGGTCACAATAATTAATGTTGATATTTTTATTTTAGCAGAGTGATAAGTTGTCTTGATGAAAGCAAACAATATACAATAACTTGAATTTTCAGTAAGATAAGTTTTGAGGATGAATATTTGCCACAGGACTCCAAGAATATCTATATTTTACAATTTAACAACATTTCAATGACAGCTTTTAGGGAACTTCTTATGTAGAACAACTTTAAACTTTTAGTTTTAAATATTCACAACTTGAATAAAAGTTTTAAAAATGCAATGTCTGCTCTTTGGAAAAACTAAGTTACATAAATGAGTATGTAGTAGAAGCATGAGTTCTACTGTGTGGGGGGAGAGAGAGGAGAACTAGACACAAGCTAAATGTCCAAGAAAAGACAGTTGAAGGGATAATGGCATAACCACATGGTGTGATATTATACAGCTATTAATATTTTATTACTTTTACAATTAGTAAAATTATAATGAATTCAGGCAATAAAAATTATGGTCCTATTTTTATAGATACAGTCAATTAAAATGAATTCTCTCTCTCTCTCGTCGGGTTCTTTGCGTTTTCTATTTACTACTTTGGAACTTTGAGTTCAATTTGGACCTTATCTCCACTGTGCAGGCATGCGCAATGACTGTTCAACTTAGTACAATGGGAATACTCACTATATATCTGTCCTCATATTTATAATCAAAAATTACCCAATTCCATTAAAAAAGATAAATGCTTATAACTACAGGAGTCAAATATAAATACATATATAATCACTTAAGTAAGGATTTCAGCAAAGGTTAAAATAATACTTTCTCTTCAAAAATTAAGCTTTTCAAATATATGTAGTATGTGAGAAAACCATATATTACCCTCCAGTCCTCTCTGTACTGGAGTACCACTGATGCACCAGCGATTAATCCCACTCAAGCGCTGAGCCATTTCTGCAGCCTGATGAGAGAGAAATATGGAATAAAAAAGAAAAGAAAAAATAACCACAGGAAAAATGCAGAAGTCAGGAATGTTGACTCATGAAAACAGCCCATGGAAATCTACACTTTGGGTCAGAGGCACTTGCTTCTATTTAGTAGTTACCATACTCCATGTTGACTGTCCTATTCAATGGGCCAACTTATAATATAGTGGTTCTCATTAGCAGGATGCCACGGGTCCCTCTCCACCACGCCCCAAAGGAAGGGTAGTTCAATTATATGTAGAATGAAAAGGCTCCCTGAATGCCTGATACATCCTCACCCCATCCTGCAGTGAATCACTGTACTAAGAGATGTGATTCAAAAATTCAGGTTACAGGTTGGCCAAAGACAGGAATAAAGACATGTGACAAAGGATGAATCAAAATTCTATCTTCTAAAGTAGCATTTCCATTGCCATCTGGTCTCTCTGATAAAAAACTACCAAAGTCAACTTTGGTACAAAGCTATCAGAGCCTATATGATAAGCTTTCCACTTAGCAGAAATGCTTACAAAAGTCTCTAAATACAGTTTAGTTTTATCCTCATCACACATAAACTGCCATCTTATTCAAATATACATGGGCACTGCATACAGAGCAATGATTCAGAGTACTGAAAAACTCCTAAGGGTTATGCAGTTCACAGCATAAAAACAAATGTAAGAGTATTTAACAGCAAACTTCTGGCTAATATCAACACTGTGATTGATTAATTACATTTAAATTATTAAATTTTCTATGGACAGCTTCTCCCAACCCCTTCCCCTGTCCCCATCTCTTCCTCAGCTCTCAAAAAATCTGCAGAAACTCTCACTTTTACAGCAGGACATTCAACCATCTGAGCTTCATCAAGGCAGATCCTCCACCATTCCACAGCTACCAGGGGGCTTGGAATAGCCATATAGCGCTTCTGGTTCCGTAAGCGACGTCCATCCTCACTATTGCTGTGTGGGATATCTACATAATTTAGCTCTGAACGAAGGACATCATAGGTAATGATAACTATATCCTGTTCTGCCAAAAAATGAGGCTGTAAAAAGCCATCTTTCTTCACTCCTTGATATACCTAGGAAATAACCAGCACAGACAGTTAATTGCAGAAAAGCTCTTCAAAGGTCATTGAAATAATCATTTACGTATCGCTTACAGAGCCCTTTCTCCATGTTTAGCACCAACCATGCTTTGAGATACCTTCCATACCTGTCAAGAGAAAGACACATTTTAGTGTGGAAGACTAATAATAGGAGCAAAGTGAAAGGAACTGTAACAGAAGTAAATGCAATAGCATCACAGTGGAAGGACCAACTCCACGGCTGGAAAGGTAAATTCAGAGAGGAGTTAAAAGTTTAGGTGGATCTTGAAGAACATTTAGGAGTTCTCAAGGGGAAGGACAGGAGAAAAGGACATGACATATAGGTAGGTAGGCAGATGGAATCAACAACATTTGCAAAAAAAGCACAATGATAACAAAAAACTAGGAAAGTAAGGGCTATTATTTACTGAACACTTTTTATATTTCAGACACTGTGCTAAGCTTTATCTACCTTCAACAACAATCCTGTTAGAGGCTGTTATCATTCCTATTGCACATCTAAGAAACATAAAGTAACTTGCTCAAAACTGGTAGAGCCAAGCCCTAGTCCAGCCGTGGGCAAACTACGGCCCGCGGGCCGGATTCGGCCCGTTTGAAATGAATAAAACTAAAAAAAAAATACCGTACCCTTTTATGTAATGATGTTTACTTTGAATTTATATTAGTTCACACACACACTCCATCCATGCTTTTGTTCCGGCCCCCCGGTCCAGTTTAAGAACCCATTGTGGCCCTTGAGTCAAAAAGTTTGCCCACCCCTGCCCTAGTCTGTCTGGTCAGTGGTTAGTGTTGGGCCTCCCTGGACTGAAGTGTCTTGGGTTCAATTCTGGTCAAGGGCACAAACCTCGGTTGCAAGCTCGATGCCCATTCCAGTTGGGGCACATGTGGGAGGCAATCAATTGATGTGTCTCTCTCACATTGATTTTTTTTCTCTCTCTGTCTCTCCCACTCTGTTCCACTCTGTCTAAAAATCAAACCTCAGAGGGAAGGCAGGGAGGGTTGGGGGGAGGGGGAGAGATCAACCAAAGGACTTGTATGCATGCATATAAGCATAACCAATGAACACAGACACTAAGGGGGTGAGGGCATGAGCTGGGGGGATGGGTGGGGGTAATGGGAGGTGAAGGACACATATGTAATACCATAATAAAGAAAATAAAAAAAAAATAAAATAAAAAGTATATAAAAAAATCAATAGAAAAAAATATCCTCGGGTGAGGATTAACAAAAAAATAAACAAAAATAAACTGGTAGAGCCAAGATTCAAACTAAGGTCTGTATACCCCACAGAACAGAGCTGTTCAATCACAAAGATGGCATTTTGCTTATTACTCTCTCCATGCCTATGAAAGTGGCTGAAATACAGAAAACCTACAATAACATTTGAATGGGAAGAACTGAGTGAAAAAGAACATTAACATTAGTAAACAATGACACTGAATGAACACACACTACATGCCAGCACTTTATCAAATTATCTTCCCAGTAAATCTGTGAGGAGATACTATTTTCAGAACTTAGCACAATTCCTGGCATAAAATAGGTGCTCGATAAATATTTGGTAAATGAGTAAATTCTTACTTTATAGATAAGGTAACTGAGGCTTCAGAGGATGATTCTGGAGCTATGAAGTGGTGGATCAGACAAGTAGCTACTATCATACAATGCTGTTTTTGAACTGCATTCCTCTCTGAGTATAAATGCTTATATAAAGACTTTCATTTACATGATAAAGAATTTGTTCAAAAGCTTTCATATCTTTCTACTCAAATTCTTTAACTTCTTAACTTCTAATGTGAGAAAAAATTAGTCTACCATTCTATTTAATGACCTCAATTTCCTCCTCAAGTTCTGATTTACTATTATCTCATTACGTTATTTTTTGGATAAACAACTAAGTGACAAAAATTATAAAAACTATCATAAAGAAGCAAAATTTACACTTTTCTATCCCTTTAAGGAGCCCGAATTGCCTTACCAAAACTCGAAGAGATGATGATCTCACATGCCTATTGATTTCATCCACCCACTGATGACATATGGAACTGGGTGAGATGATCAGAGTTGCTCTAGTTGATACTGGCTCCATTGCAACAAGGCAGTGGGGGCAATAGAAAGGCTTAATCTTCAGATTCTTCTCTTCATAATTCACACATTTTGCATGTTGCCACAGGTGGCATTTCAGGCACTGAACACGAGGCTTACGGTCAATATGGTCAAGTTCACCACATATGCACTCAAAGCGATAATCAGACGAATTATAGGGACTCATAATATTAGAATGTGGCACATCACCACCAGCAGGGTTTAGCGATTCAGCTTGGGTCTCTGCTGCATCTTCTTGCTGGACTTCAAAGACACAGGTACTTGTGGATGTGGTAACATCAGTGATTCCAGAGTCACTGGTGGGTGGATCATGATCTTGTAAACTGAGATTGATGTCAGGTTGACTTTGTTCCTTTTTTGTGGATGGAACAGGCTTTTTTCTCATTTTACTACGATTTCTCCTGGGCTTATAGTAATAATAGTAAGGATCATCATCATCATCAGAGGTGTTTGATGGCAAGTATTCAGAATCTGTGTCCTTGCTCAATGACTTTCTGGATTCTTTCTGAATTTTCCTCGGACTCCATACTGCCTATGAAAAACATTAATTTATTTCAACAAGCTACATTTCTGAAATTAAATTTCCAACTTTGTTGATGGGCTTTACATAAAAATCCTGCTACTGTTTTTCCTGAAGAGAATTACTCCTGATCAGTGACTTTCAATTTGCCCTTTCTAAAAAGCCTCCCCATAGTCTGCAGGTCTAAAAAAAAGGCATACTGTATAAGTAAGATATGGAGAAAATAAAAATAGAAAGATAAAAGGAGCTACTCATACTTTGGTATTAACCTCTTGTAATTTATAGTCTGCCTAAATCAATAAAAGACTAGTAGTTTATAATACATAAATATATAAATGAGGGCGATTATAAAAATTACAAGTACTAAAATATAGCATTTAAAGAAAGTGAGAAGTTAACTTACTAGTTACTGCAATTAGCAAACGACGCCCTTCTTTCTTTCTCCTTTCTACTTGTGTTCCCTCCTGCAATTATTTATTGAATGTCAATTCTGTTTGATGTTGGGGATATAATTTGAGGAATATTTAGCCCCTGCTTTCAAAGGGGTATGTTGGAAAGAGAGAACAGTAAGACGATGATGCTACAGGAATGTGTAAGAGGGCTGTACTGAGAGGGGCTGTGATGAGAAGGCAGGTGCCAGCAACAGCTTCCTTGAAGGGAGGTCAGAGCCAAGGTTGAACAGAGGAGTTGGGACACTTAACACGGAATGAATGGTATCAATTGAAGGAGATTTTCTTGTTTTGGTGATAGAAGAATTAGTAAAAGCCAGGAGTTCATTGTAGTCTTCTACCCTGGCTGGGGAAAAACTGTTGAGACCCCCTACTTGAGGAAATGAACTTATTTATCTGTGTTTTTCACAGTAGCCAAGCTGGGAGCTCCACAGTTGGACTTGCTGTCATTAGTCTTTCCTCGATTTATGTTTACAAATTCGTAACTATTTTCTTAAATGCAAATTGAAATTAACAGCCCCAAAGAAGCAGTTTTATAACAAAATGCAAACATTTTATAAGATGATGAACATGGGAAAAGAAAGACTATATAAAAGATTCAAAATGTATATAAAGAGCTATGCAAATATAAGGTATCAACATTTTTAATATATGGAACAAACTTTTAAACTGCTGACAACAGTATAAGAATAGAGAAGTTAAACTTTATAATATGCTTAACCAACTAATTTTATAATTCATGCAATAAATACTTGAACACTTGCTTATAGGCCAAGCAGGGTTTAATGGTAACCAAAATAAAGTTTCTATTCTGATGGAACATATATTCAGGAAGTAGAAAAAACATAAGTCATAGCCATAAGTGATGTTCCTAACCAGGCTGTTATTTATCTTCAGATGGTAAAAGCTTCAGTGTCAAGGTGGGATCCATCAGTACATTCTGTGAGGCATCACATATAGCTACTTAGTAAGTGCTCTGTTACCTGCTTTTTGGTTTTATCATATATATCCTCTTCCTTGTAATTCTTCCCCAATGTAAAAGTCCCAGAAAAACCATGGCCTTTGATCTGTTTCACAAGACCTTCGAAAATTAAACATTTCAGCATCCGTTTCAGAAGACTCTTGTTGCGATGAACATCATATCTATATATAGAACTGACATACTTATAGATGGAAAGGATGGAAACTCCCTTTTTTCCATTCATTTCTTTCACAGCTGTCAGGATCATCACACGTGTAGCTAAATGTAAAAGGATATGCTAACTCAGTCAAAATAATTAAAATTAAAAGAAAATAAAAATCAGTTCATTTTAATGTGCATTGAGAAACAAGTTAATAAAAAATAAAGCAAATATTTACTGAAGGTATGTTGTCTCTATATTGTCATTTTGAAGACTATATAATAAAAATTTGTCTCAACACATTAATAATTACTGTAATGGATATAATTTAAGAAAGCATTATTTGTGAGTTTATTATTCTTACAAAGCAAGTATCACTTAAAATTATTTTAAAGACCCTCTCACAATTATCTATGTATGCTATTATGAGTAAGAGAAACATTCATTTGTTAGCAGAAATTGAGGTAGCTATGCTTGAGAATAAACAAAGCCTGGTTTAAATTGTAAGCTAAAAAAATTTAAATATAATATTGAGCAAGAACTACCTGGACCAAGTTAAAAAAAAACCAAGAATTTATTTTGTTAGGATACTCTGACTTATAATTAAACCTATTTATTCACAGTATAAACAACCATAAACACAATTATTCGTACAATGACAAGATATCTCCATAAGAGGATTACAAGAGCTACAACAGAAAACTGTAAAAAGATATTTTCTTTGAGAGATTTCATACTTACGGGGGCACTGAACTTTTTCTTTTGGTTCAATTTCCATAATCTGAGCTTCTGTGTTTTTTACTTGTCCTCCAGAATGTGATGGAATGAAATAGTTGACCACTTTTCCCTGATATAAACAACATTCAGTAGTCACATAGGGTTTTGCTTTCAGAATTCTGAGTTGCTTATTAAAATTAACCTTCCTTCTATTAAGGAGATGCAAAAGAGTTGTAAAAAGTTATAAAAAGGCTAAATGTGCTATTCATACCTACAAACATTTTTTTGTTTCAGGGCTTACAGCTAGCTATCACTTTTACAAACTGTGCAAATTATGTATTACCTTAAATTATCTAAATATTAAGTGTGGGACTTCTGCAATTAACTTTTTATTATTATTATATTTTTATTGATTTCAGAGAGGAAGGGAGAGGGAAAGAGAGATAGAAACATCAATGATGAGAGAGAATCATTGATTGGTTGCCTCCTGCAGGCCCCCTACCAGGGACCAATCCTGCAACCCGGACCTGTGCCCTTGACCGGAACTGAACCCAGGACCCTTCAGTCCAAAGGCCAACACTCTATCCAATGAGCCAAACCGGCTAGGGCTGCAATTAACTTTTTAAGGCTTGTTTAAATACAGAATTAACCCATTTAATTTATACTAATACTAAAAATAACTTAGAATTAAAATATCTAATGAGAAGAAAATGCCAAAAAGAAATTACTGATACTTAAAACTGCATACTCCAATCTATTTTTCTACAAAGGAAATAGCTATTTTCTACTGTCTACTCAAACCTGAAGGCCTAACATTGCAAATCGGACCCTATCAAAATATCATATTATCACTAAGTTTGTGAGCATGGTGGTGGGTCTTACAGCTAATTACAGTTATATCCTTAATTAGTGGGCTCATTTCAGCAAATTTAATTTTAGATTTAATTAGGGAAAAATATGAACTCTATTTCCTCAGTGGAACAGTTTTAAAACTCTAAAATTTACATTTTGATACATAATTATATATTTTGGAACAAGGATTTCCAGTTTATTTCATCTAGCGCTCTAATTAATAAGCTATGTATCCTTTAAAAAGTTCTCATTATTACATTTTTTATTTACATATCTGATATTTGTGCAATTTAAAAAGAAACAGTTCTCAAAAATATTTAGTGGTACTATGGAGACTTGTAATAGTGACAAAACATTTGAGGAAGTAATATATTTTCCTAAGGGCGTTTCTCTGCCAACTAAAAGCAAGTCTGGTGAGAGAATATCCCCCTTCCTAGTTGGCCAACATCACTTAAGACAACCCTGCCAGGGCAGAAACATCCCATTCTCTGTGCCCACTTGAAGGTAACTAATAGCTAATATAAGTCATCAGCTGCAGCCTAAATTGTAAGGGTTGACTTAAGTACCAAGCAAATCTTCGACCTATGATGATTTATGAGAACATATGTCCCCTGCTTTCCCAAGCCCTACAGTACTCTTACCTCAGGAAGAGTCAGAGCATCTTGTTTGACATCCTGTCGAATGTGTGTCAGAATCAGAGCCAAAACCTCCACTGTCTTTCCAAGACCCATCTCATCTGCTAAGATTCCACCAAACAACTGTGGCCCAGCACTTGGGTACTCACGGATGATGCTAACAGAGAAGAAACAAGAAAAATACACCATAGGAATACAATTAAAATTATACTGTTTCTAAAGAGAACTAGAAGAAATGCATAAAGTCTAACTTTAAAACTACATTTTAGGGTGAAACAATTCAAATCCCTATTTCTAGAATATAAGACTGTGACAATCAAAAACTGCTGAGCTGACAACTAAGACTGCAGAAACAAGAGTGGTCTTGGTAAACAGCCATCACTTTTTCTCTTCTAAAATAAAAGGCAGCATGTCTGCCTTCTTTGAGACCTTTATGAATGTGGAAATAAAAAAATAAGAAGGGCAATAACTACTGACTCACTAATCATATTTAAGGATTCCTGTAATTTTTATAATAGACTTTGAAAAATTTAATGAAAAATATAAATACTGACCCATAATTGGATGAGATATTTTCTTAGAATTATAATCTCTTTATTTATTTTTTTAAATATATATTTTATTGATTTTTTACAGAGAGGAAGGGAGAGGGATAGAGAGTTAGAAACATCGATGAGAGAGAGAGACATCGATCAGCTGCCTCCTGCACATTCCCTACTGGGGATGTGCCCGCAACCCAGGTACATGCCCTTGACCGGAATCGAACCTGGGACCCTTGAGTCCACAGGCCGACGCTCTATCCACTGAGCTAAACCGGTTAGGGCAATTATAATCTCTTTAAATATCAATGACTAAGCATCTTAAGTCTCTTGTATAACATTCATTTACTGAAAAATGACAAGTGCTATTAATTCTATGTCTATCTTATCTATAAAAATGACTAATGAGACTTTAACTTAGTATTCCTTCTTGAGGTACTGCCAAGGCTCAAGATATATATTACCAAACTCATATAGGTTTCATAATATTTATTTTCAATATCAAACACATAAATAAAGTTTTGCCATACCAGCCTGTATATGGGTTGTAGTAGAGTTTCAAACCCTCAGATGTAACAATCTCTCGCCATAAGAAGTGCAGGGCATTTTCTAAAGAAAAATATAACCATAAAAATAAGTTTTTGTTTGTTTTCTTTTCTGCCAGATAATGACATTAAAAATAAGTTAACAAACAGGATAACCTGGTAAGCCACATACACATGGGGAAAAGGCTAGGATTTCTTTTACTCTTTTCTTCAGATACTATTTTTTAGCTTCCTTTGCTTTGGGCACAACTATTTTTCATATAAGCAAGTGATAAGACAGAAAAACAAAGTATAGCATATAACAGAGGACTAACAGGAAAGGAAAACTAATACATATAATCAACTCCTACCCACGAATGAATTTCCCTAACTTCAATTTTGAGGCATGTCTTAGAAAATAATTTTGTTCATAGTAACACGCATTCTATCCTATCTTTTCAATATGATTTAATATTA
>NW_005371219.1:838494-841234 GCF_000412655.1 Myotis brandtii
CACACACACACTCTCTCTTATAATCCCTCTTATCAATTTGCCTTTCTGGAAGCATCTTATACTTGCCACTAACGGGAGTACTTCTGAAATGCTCTTGTTGTAGCATCCAATTGACAGCCTCTCTTTGGTAAGGTCTCAACACAGGAGTCAATGCAGGATGCTGGACATCCACTTGAATGGACTGTGTTTCTTGCTGATGTGTTTGCTTCACAAAGTGATAGAGCTCATCAATGTCCTGTCCCTCTGGCTCACTCTCTGAATCTTCCTCATCCTCTTCCAACACATCTGTATATCCAATAACAAGGTGCTCAAAACAACCCGATTTACCTTTTATAGTTACAAGCAATTCTTATTTCAAAGACACACCATGCACTCTCTCAACTCTGAGGATTTAATCAGTGTGTTTTGTCACTGGAGGGCCCTACCCTTAATTCTTCATGAATCAAAAATCTACCCATCCATCCTTCAAGATGGTTCAGGTGCTACTTTTACCATGGCATGTTTTTTTCTCCCATGGTTAGAATGATGTTCTCCTCTGTGTTCATGCAATACCCTTATACTCTGGATAGAGCAATGAATTGCATTCTGTCAGGTAGTGCAACCATGTACATATGTGTATTTGTCCCTTCTACACTGAACTGTAATGTTCTTTGAGGCAAAGCCTGCCTTTTGTTTTTATAGCTCCTTAGAGCTGGCACATGCTTTGCCCATTGTAGATATTTAATAAACATCTGAGGAACTGAATGTAAATACCTTTTGCAGTTTATAGGAGGAAAACTTATTTCACTTTTATATATTCATATAAAAATATCCACATGAGACATAATGTCTCTATGTCTAAAAAGGCAAGAGTTCCCACAGTCTATCTTAGTTAAAAAAAGGCATTTGGTAGCACCTGTAGCCAATCAGGAGGTAAGTATGTAAGTCAATAATACAAATTTGTAAGAATATCAGATTCATTTTTGGACACAACTGCCATGTGGAAAATTTGTGCCTACTATAACATGAAAAAAAATTTACTATAAGCTAAGCACAGTAAAAAGTAAATAAGGACACAAATTATATTAGTAAAATTATAAAAGTATAATTTTGTCAGATAGAGATTTTATGGAGGTTGTTTAATTTTTATTATGGTTTTATTAGCTGTCTTTTCTGGTTGTTATGTACAGGAGTGTGGCGGGGGGAAACCACAACTCTTAAGTAACAGCAATTTTTAAGCTTACTTTAAAAATTACCTGGAATAATAAAATTGTATAACTTTTCCATCACTTTCTTCATGAGTTGATTGAACTTTTTCATTCTTGAATTTGCATCACTCAAAAAGTCTAGTTTTGCTAGGCCGTCTTCCAAAAGATAAATTCCAACCTACAAAGAATCAACATAGAAATATTTTAAATTGTACTATGCCACTCTTTATGAGGATATTAAAAAAAACATTTTTTTACTATCATTTTTATTGTATTTGTCTCACAAACACCAAATATCTACCTATCAAATATCCCTCATCTATTTTCACTTTCAGTAACAAATTCATTCTACAAATGCAATGCTTACTATATGTGGTGCATCCTCCAAGTTGCTAGGAAAAAATACTTCCCTAACTTGACCCAAACCTGGGAAGATGTGATGAGAACACCAATTCTACCTAGCAAGTCAATGATTTCCAACCTTGATGAGCATCAGAGTAATCAGTGAAGTTGGCTAAGAATGAAAATTCTCCCAAAAGATGCTGACACACATGCCAGGAGTTAGATTTGGGAGTCCTTGTTAATAGCTCAAACATTTAAATGTATAGGAAACTGAACTTGATTATGTTTTATACCTTGATTCTGGTAAAGCAATGCAGTAGGAAGCTTTACAGTTGAAAATACTTTAATTTGAATAATGGCACTGGTATTTAGGAGCTAAATAAATAGCAAAATAATTTGTTTTGACCTAAACGTTATTTGCAAAATGGAGAGAAGCCTATATGAGATAGTCCAGACGATACAATTTTAAAACTTCCTAAAGGTAGATACTGATAAGTGCAGCTTCCTTCCCCTCTATTATCCTGGATCTGATTCCCTAATCACTGAGATTCTCATGTTCTTGCACTAAAGAACAAGAATCCAATGCAGCATTATACAGAAATGGGGTGGCCAAAATTACATTTCATTAACATTTTTACTCTGCTTGTGTTCACTTACAGATTGCTTACTATAGCAGTTAATAATGCGGATTTTTTTTCAATAGATGGAGTTACACATATGTTGATATATACGCGATTTGATATGTATCCTATTTTGTTGTACTGACAAGCTTCAAAACTTCCTATGTCAATGTCAAATTTGCTGAAGGTGTTAATATCATAGATATTTTTACGCTTAAAAATGTCTAATTTTGTGCCAAAAAAAGAGCTTTTGCGGCAAGTTTAATTCATTACTTTATTTTGAAGAAAAGTGCTGCTGAATACTTTGGGAAGCTTATGGTGAACATGCTCCATTCAAGGTATTTGTGAACGCTGGTTTAAACGCTTTAAAAGTAATGATATCGATGTGAAAGACAAAGAACATCCAGGTCAACCAAAAAAGTTTGAAGACCAACAATTACAAGCATTATTGGATAAAGATGCATGTCAAACTCAAAAACAACTTGCAGAAAGAGTAAACGTTGCTCAGCAAACAGTTTCCAATCGTTTACAAGCAATGGGAAAGACTTTAAAGGAAGGAAAATGGGTGCCACATCAACTGAACGAAAGAAA
>NW_005371219.1:841485-871595 GCF_000412655.1 Myotis brandtii
GCTTTGATCGTGAAACGACCAGAATGTGCCAGAAGGCATGGCAAAGGAATTTTGCTTCATGACGACGCACCATCACAAACTTCAAAACCAGTTAAAGACACGTTACAAGATCTTACCTGTGAAGTATTAACCCACCCGCTATATTCACCAGACCTTGCTCCTTCAGATGACCACTTGTTCTGATCGATGGCACACGCACTTTCTGAGCAGCACTTCAAAACATACAAAGAAGTGGAAAATTGGGTCTCTGAATGGTTTGTCTCAAAACAAGAAAAGTTCTATTGGGACGGTATCCACAAATTAACTGAAAGATGGAGGAAATGTGTAGCTAGCACTTTTGATGTTTCTCTTGAAATTATTGTGTTTTCTTTGATTACAAAATCCACATTATTAATCGATACACCTAGTAAATACTTAAATAGTTATACAAATCAAGGTCAAGTAACACAGAATAGATCAAAACTTGGATTGTAAGGGAGGTGGACAGAACACAGATACAAATCCATAAATTCTTACTTGTTATCATTGAGCCACAATTTTGATACTCACAATCAACAAAGAGAGAGAATGCTTGGTTGCATAAGTTCATTGTCTAGGGAATAATTATAGTTTAACACTTCTAAATTTTCTCATTTCCTACTGTCAGTTCTGAAACTACAAACAGGGCTACAACGCAACTGCTTTTTAATGTGAGAAATACATAAGACACAGTTTTCAACTGAACAAATATAAATTCAACATATTAGAACTTCTTTTCCTTTCAAGTTTTAACATGAAGGCATGTTGACCTGCTCCAAAGTTTACAAAATATATTTACTTATATTATCTCACCTGATTCTCAACCCAACTGTATGAAGTAAAAAGAATGGGTATTAATGCCCACTGGTGTGGTTCAGTGGTTGAGCATTGACTCATCAACCAAGGGGTCCCTGGTTCGATTCCCAGTCAAGGTACAGGCCTGGGTTGTGGGCTTGATCCCCAGTAGAGGTCACGCACAAGGCAGCTGATCGATGTTCTCTCTATCCCTCTCCCTCTCTCTCTAAAAATCAATAAAAATCTATTTTTTAAAGAAAGAATGGGTAATGTTTATATATCACACAGAAAAAGGCTGCAATTAGAACATTTAAAGGATTCACATAGTGACTTGGCTAGTGAGTAGCAGAGCCTGAAATGAATAATAAATTTATTCATTTATTTACTGAAAATCTCTTTAGTATCAGGCATTTTACTAGGCTGCAAAGATAAAAGACTTTATAGTCTAGTGAGGGAGAAAGATCTAAAATGTAAGTACGCTACAAGTGAGAGAGGCAAAATTAAGCATAGGCATCAGGTGTGATGGGCACATTAACACCATCCATGGAGTTTAAGAAAAGCTCTCCCTATATGAAGTAAACTCTGAGCTAAATATTAAAGAATGACCAAGAATTATCAAAGAAGAGGAAGGGGACAACCCAGGTAGAAGGAACTGTTAAAAAGCAAAGATGTGGAAAGATGGCAGGAAATGTGCAGGAAACAAACCAATATGGAATTTCTGGGACAAAATGAAAAGCAGAGTGGTAAAAGATAAAGCTGGAGTAGACAAGGGTCTATCAAAGGAAGGACTTATATGCCAGATTATACTTAATTCTGTAGGCAGTAAAGAACAGAATCCCACTTGCATTTCAAATTATACTATTCCAGAGGCAAAATAGATCAAAGAGTTGAAAAGGCAAGCAGGGAAATGGTTAAAGGATTGCTGAAGGAAGAGAAAGAGATAATGAGGACCAAAACAAGCCATTAAGAGTAGAGCTGCAAAGGAGGAATTGGGAAGATCTCCTTGAAAAAGTTCAGCCTGAAAATAACCGGCCGTAATATGTATGTGTGTGTGTGTGTGTGTGTGTGTGTGTGTGTGTGTGTGTAGCCGTAATGTGTGTGTGTGTGTGTGTGTGTGTGTGTGTGTTTATATATATATATAGTAGTTATTATGAAAGCCCAAAATAAAGTGTACTTTGAAACTTAATGAAAGGTTATTGCTGGCTTAACAGACCTTCCTAGTAAGATAACTTCAAAAAGGACTGCCCAATGCAGAAGCATCTTTAAAGACACCACAGAGCCCTAACGGGTTTGGATCAGTGAATAGAGCGTCGGCCTGCGGACGCAAGGGTCCCGGGTTTGATTCCGGTCAAGGGCATGTACCTTGGTTGCGGGCACATCCCCAGTGGGGAGGGTGCAGGAAGCAGCTGGTCGATGTTTCTCTCGCATTGATGTTTCTGACTCTCTATCCCTCTCCCTTCCTCTCTGTAAAAATTCAATAAAATATATTTAAAAAAAAAAAAGACACCACAGAAATTGAGTACCTTAATAATGTGATTTCCATCTGGTTTGTGGTAAAGTTTTATTCTTCTCTTCTTTTGTAGCCACCCCAAATCCTCTAACATTTCACCACTGAAGGATGATTCCACTCGGGTACCCTTGTCACAAACACTGCTTGGCTTGTTGAGTCCTTTTTCTTGTTTCTCCACATCTATGCATTCTGAATGAACATAGATCAGGAACTGACTGCTTGACTCTGAACTGACCAGTGTAAAACTCCTTTCAGAAAAATTTTCAATTAAACTCTGTTCCGGAAGAAGCTGAAGAGTGAATTCTCCTAGAAGTGCTTTCCAAGAATTATCAAAGTGACAGGGAGAAATCACAATATTCAGCTTTACTGACAAAGGGGAAAAACTGTCACCAATCTCTTCTTTATCGATTGATTTTGAGATGCACACTGACTCTGAACATCTCTTTTTATCTCTGTGAGCCACTTCTTCCTTTAGGCTATCATCTAGGATGATGCACTCAGCAGAAGAGGACTCTGAAGCTGTGCAGGGATGCTCATCATCAGTTAAGGTGGCAGGTTCATTCCTTCTGTCCTCATGCATATTCCAACGAAGCTGCTGTTGCTTTTCTTCATCTACTTTCACTGGAGGAGCGCGTTTCCTTCGGTTGCTCATTTTCACTTTTTTTTTAATGGTTAAAGGTGAACTCTAGAAGAGAAATGCAACAGTAGGCATTCTGAGAGAGAAATTCAGAGTTAAAGGGCTCCCAGATGAGAAATTCAGCATAAACTAGTAGTCCATATATATAACATGAAATCTTCAGAGGAATACAAAAAGCAGTGAATAATTTTTAAGAAGTCAAACACAGCTAAGGAACACAATGACCAAAATCTCATGCAGCATATAAATTCTGATGGTTTTTACCAGTTATTAATGGATAAATTTAATAATAATTTGTTGAATAAAATAAAATAAATTCTAAAAATACATTTAAAGTATATCTCTCAAATATCCTAGAAATGCATATTTAAAGATTTTTAGTAACATGTACACTCATATCATCACTACAGAATTTAAAATTTGTTTTATAATCCCAAAGGGTTAACAAAACTTCACTTGATCCTTACATAGCCTTAAAAATCCCCCAAAATAGATCTTTCAAAAGAGAAAGATAAAAATAGAGAAATACATTTCTTTTTATGAATTAGTAGATAAAAAAGTTAAGAGGGATAGCTGGGCAAGGAATAAGGTGATAATGGCAACCAGGGGAAACGAAGCAGACAAAACAAGAGAACAAAAAAAATGTACAGGCACTTGAACTCTATGTAGATGAATGGGTAAAAATGGGTAAAAAAGCTGTGTCCATTCACACAATGAACTACTTACTACTCAGCAGTAAACAAGGAAATATTACCTTTTGCAACAGCATGGATGGACCTAGAGAGTATTATACTAAGTGAAATAAGCCGGTCAGAGAAAGACATGTACCATATGATTTCACTTATTTGTGGAACCTAGTGAAGAAAATAAACTTCACTAGGTTCAGATACAGAGAACAGACTGACACCTGTCAGAGGGGAGGGGATTGGGGACAGGGTGAGAAGGGTGAAGAAATTAAGCAAAGAAAAAAAAAAAAGACTCCTGGACACAGACAACAGTATGGTGATTGCCAGAGGGAAGAGAGTGGGGGATGGTGGGAGGTAGAAAAGGGTAAAGAAGTGATAAATGGTAATGGAAAACTTGACTTGGAGTGGTAACTCACAATACAATATACAGATGATATACTGTAGCACTGAACCCTATATAATTTTATTAACCAACTAGAGGCCCAGTGCATGAAAATTTGTGCACTGGTGGAGGGGGTGTCTCTCAGCCCGGCCTGCCCCCTCTCACAGTCCGGGAGCCCTCAGGGGATGTCCTACTGACAACTTGGGCCTGCTACCCATGGGGAGTGGGCCTAAGCTGCAGTCTGGCCTCCCTCTGCAGGAGGTGACCGGCCAATCAGGGGAAGGCACCATGTCCATCACCCCCTTGCTGCTGCTGCCTCTGGCCTCCCTCCGTGGGAGGCGACCCGGCGATCAGGGGAAGGCAACACCCCCATCACGCCTCTGTTGCTGCCAATGCTGGCCACGAGGCTGCCTGAGCTTCAGCTCTCGCAGCCACTGCAGCTTGTCTGAGCCTTGAGCCTTTGCAGCAGCAGCAGCCATCCGCAGCTTGGGTGAGCCTCGGGTTGGCCCTGGGCAGTGGCAGCCGCCATACGTGGCTTGCCTGAGCCTCGGGCCGGCCCTGGACAGTGGCAGCCACCATCCGCTCCCCTGATGCACCTCCTGGTCAAGTCCCCACTGGGGACACAGCATCAAGTCCCCGCCCACCCATGTGTGCCTCCCAGCTCAGGCAGCCCCACCCACCCGCATGCGCCTGCTACGCATGCAGCCTCCTGGTGATCGCTCGTTGTGGCGTGAGGGCATGACGACCACATAGGCTTTTATTAGTATAGATGTCACCCCAATAAATTCAATTTTTAAAAAAGATCGAAACAGAAAAAACAAACAAAAACTGTTTTTTTTAAAAAAAAAAAATAGGTAAAAGGAAAAGAAAGCTTTGCTATCCCAAAAGGGGAAATTGGTCTGAAAGCAGCCTATATAACTTAGGCCTCAAAGTACACTTTTCC
Organism: Myotis brandtii; assembly: GCF_000412655.1. NCBI lineage: Eukaryota > Metazoa > Chordata > Mammalia > Chiroptera > Vespertilionidae > Myotis > Myotis brandtii. The sequence goes on from NW_005371219.1 coordinate 846,457, forward strand.
CAAGATAGCCAATTACTACATGAAACAGAATAACTTAGAGAGGTTAAATCATAAAGCCATAGTGATGGTTGGTGCCTATTTCAACCTATTTCACGTAGCTGAAAAAAAAAAAAAGATGTATAAACAATTAAAAGTTGGTTTCACGTGAAGTTTAAGAAATAGTTTCAACAATTAATTCCATCATATATAATAAAACCCTAATATGCAAATCGACCGAACTGTGGAACGACCAGTTGCTCTGATGTGCACTGAGCACCAGGGGACAGACAGTCAACACAAGAGCTGCCCCTTGGTGGTCAGTGCGTTCCCACAGGGGGAGCCAGAAGCCCTGAGCCGGTGAGCGCAGTGGTGGTGGCAGGAGCCTCTCCTGCCTCCGTGGCAGCGCTAAGGACCCCTTGGGGGAGGGGGGGGGTTGGACATCCTCCAAGAGGTCCCAGACTGCAAAAGGGTGCAGGCTGGGCTGAGGGGACCCCCCCCCCCCCCCGAGTGCACAAATGTCGTGCACCAGGCCTCTAGTTTCTGAATAAAGTTCAATCGAGTATTTGCTGAGTGCTTACTATGTACTCAACACTGTGCTATACTTAAGGAGAGAATATAAAAGAAGTATAAATCAAATCATGATCTTTAATTTAGTACAGATAATAAATTATGTTTTGGTTTCTTCAATTGGAGCACATAGAGCAGACTACACCCGTCTCTCCCCACTAAGTCCTCATCCCTAATTACTCTGTTCCAAATCTAGGAGAGAATAAGAAATATGTTTTAAAGAGACAATTAAGAAATACACAGCCCCTGTTTAAAACTACTACAACAACAGCAACAACAAAACCATCAAACGGAAAATTTCAGTTGACCAGAAACTCTGAGGAATTCCTAAGGACGATGCACAGAGAATCACACCAAAGCAAAAATGGTGGTGTGAATTAGCACCAAAACATGGGGCATCACCAACAGGGCTTCCATGCGTAATGGTGACAGAGCTGGTAGTAGACCTCAAAGTGGGTCCAGGGCTACAAACACAGTAATAATGGAGCAATAGAGTGGGAATTGGCAGGTCCTTACCTGCCCTCTCCTTCACAAAGGCAAGATAGCTGTGGTGGGGGTATCTATCCTCTGGGGGAACAGTGCCTAAAGTGGAAAGACATCCATTGTTACTGAGTACAGAAGAATATCATAAGACAATGGACTCTGCCCATAGAGAAATTTCCCCCATTATCAGTGAACAGAATAGAAAACTAGGCCAGGCAAGGGCTTCTGAACCTACCCTTATATAAACTGTACAAGCCAAAAGAATGAAAGTAAAGTAGGAATCTGAACTGCAAAGATAAGCTCACAATCAACAATCAAACATTAAAGGATCTTCAACAGGAAAATAAATCAACAAAGACAAACTTTTACCCAAGGAAACAGATGAAGCAATCTAAGTAGGACTTTATAATACATACTAGTACAATCAACATCCACAGATCAGTGTGTCTCAAACTCCACTGCACATTAGAATCACCTGTGGAAACTTATAAAAATCCTAATGCCCAGGTACTATCCTAGCCAACTAAACCCAAACTGAGCATACAACTATAACTCAAAAAAAATCAATCACATTTTGGTTGACTCTTTTCCTACAGGATCTCTATCCAGGAATAATAAGCTACTTATAACCATAATGTTAATCGGCAGCTAATATGTCAAGTACTGGTATATCTCTAACCATATTCCAAATCCATCTCCTGGTTTTCTTCATACCACATGAATCCGACCTTTGATGGTTCTACTTAATCTTCCCCTTATATAACAGTATTTGTGTAAAACATAATTATATGAAATTTTCTATATGGACCGAACTTTTACTGTCCTGCATTTTTAAATGTAAATTCCTTTCGCTTGAAATGCTCTTTCATATTTTTCTGTCGCTGTCCCAATCTTCCCCCCCAAACCCTCCCTGACCAGGCCTGCTGAGTTAAGAGCCTCTCCTACTTGATCCCAACTGCTACAGTGTTCTCAACGGTTTGACTATGAACTACATGAAAACTAGGCAGCAACAGTATCCTATTCAGCATTGTACCTCCAATGCCAAGTCAGTGCCAGGATGGAAATGATATACAAAATAAGGTGAAACAAAGATCTCCAACTCCATGAATGCCCTCCCCTTTTTTACGGACCTAGTAGTACTTACTCACATTTCTTTTTGGACTCACATCTCTTAACCACATTCTAGAAGACTAGTGGTAAAGTGAAACTATTCTTTATTATTTCTGGTCCAGAATGAGACAGACAAAACTGACTGACCTGTAGCTTTAATAAAAAAAAAAAGACTGCCAGAAAAATAAAATCTTAAATTAATAAGACAATAAGACAAATGAATATCAATTAAACTTAAATTCATATTCCCCCCTACCACCAAATTATAATCTCATTAAAGGACACAAATCCTGAATTACCACACATGTATGGCAGGAGAATACATCTGCTATATGTCTAGGTCCAAGGTGAGCCCTATATAATCAAAGCCCAATTGTTACAAAAGTTCTCAAAAGTCCCTAACATTACCACAGTCTTTTTCTGTGTTGATAACTCCAGCAGGATGAGAGTATTTTCATCTGTTGAACCCTAAAAGATAAGTTAGTCACATAAACTTGAAAAAATGCCTCCATAAAAAGCTTTTTTCACCATCAGATTCTGTTTCCCAAAATCTTTTTAGCCTGAACTCTTTATAAAAGATTTTAAAACAATAATTCTGTAAGTACAGCTCTTAGGCTGACCAAAAAGAGGATGTATATGTAATAGCATCTTTCAAAAGTAAACTATTTTATTCTCAACTGCCAGCTTACTGGCTAACTCCAAGGAGCACGGGCTATCCAGCAAAGGCACACTTCGCCCACTACTGCTCACTACTGTTCTGTTTCTAGCATGGAAACATAAACCAACTAGTCTTTTTGGTCACAGTACCGGTATCACAGGACATTTCTATTCAGGGGAATGTCATCATTTTGGCTATTTACTCGGCAGAATAATTAAAAATAGCTGTAACGACTAAAAATTATTTTAATTTTGTTCAGTTAGAGCCTCAGTTAATTTAAATACAAGTTGGAAAACACCAAACATCTAGGATTTCTGCCTCATGGCCAATGGCAAGTCACGGAGAAAAAAGGCACAAGCTGAATAGTCATTATTTAATAATACTGCCTATTTGACAGTGACCACCCATCATCAGATAACACAACATAAACCCAGCAACTACCACGGAGTCACAATGTACAACGTGCAAGGATGGCTTTGAATACGAATGTAATTAATCTGGCTCCAAAGGTAACTGAGAAGTTTCAGACTAACTTGGAAGCCTCGGCCTCCCCTTCTGCTGCATTACAACCTCACGCACCAAGAAGCTAGGCAGCTGCCCGGTTCCAGCCTCCGGGGGCAGGTCTGCGGCGAGTGGCGATGCCCACTGTTTGCTTCCGAAAGACTCAAAGGCGGTTCGAGGAGTCCCGGCAGGGCTGTCAGCGCCCGATGGCTCCCAAGCAGCAGGCCGAGCAAACCAGCCACCTCGCGGCCCAGGAGCGCGACAACAGCTCCTCGGACGCTCCAACAAAACACTGCAGGCCCAAGCCCCCCGGGGAGAAACACAGCCTCCTCCCCGCGACCCCCGTCCTCTCCCGGAAGCCGGGGCGGTCCGGTCCAGGGGCCCGCAGGTCTGCGATGGGGAAGGGTCGGGGAGACTCGCGCTGCGGTACCCTCGTAGCCCTTCAGCTTCCCGGACTCCAGCACAACTGAGTCCAGCCTCCTCGGGGCCCCAGTCTCCGTCCAGAGTTACCTTCCATAGCCGCCCTCTGACCCGTGACCCTCCACCACCTGAGCGCCTACCTAGGCAGGTTCTCAAAGCCTCTGCACCAAGGCCCTCTAGGGTCCCCGCACCTCCAGGGCACGCAGTCGCCACCCACCCAACATCCGCCTGCGGTGGGCACGCGCGCTCCCCCAGGTTAGTGTTGGGCGTCCCGGGGGAGACTGAACCCACAGTTCCTACCTGCTGGGTGCGCGATGGAGCGCGGGGTCAAGGCGTACGCGCACGTCCAGTTGCCCCGCCCCCTTTCTCCGGCGGTGACTTCAAGAGCCCCTTCTGCGCAGGTCCACACGGTTGAAGCCTGTGTCGGGATGCCGCTGGAGTCTCGCGATAGCTCTGCCCACAGCATTCGAGGTGACAGGATTGGCTGGAACCTCTAGGCAGGAGGCGGGCTCTACGCAAATATAAATAAGAGCGGCTCTCCCAGTTGAAGGGGCGGGGCTTCCTTTGAAGCGAGTGCCGGTTTCCTTTCGTGAGTTTAATAAGAAAGGCAGAAAAGAATTCTGCAAACGCACTTCTTCTTCTTTTTTTTTTTACTTGCTTCTAGAAAGCAGGCATTAGTTAGGTACTGCGTGAAGCTTATCTTCCTCCAAAAAGTTACTCTAAAAGACTTTCCAGGGAAATGTGAGTACACTTTTTCAGTTGAGAGAAAAAAACTACTTGTGTTGTGCTGAAGGTGGCCGACGAACACTTTTGCCTATTTTCCTTCTCTTCACTGAGAGGTCGCCTTTTTCTCATAGACGTAGGCTAAGGCTTGGTTCACTTTGCCTAACTCCGAGAGGCTTCCTCGCCAAGAGCCTGTAACTAACCGCCAGCAACCAGCAGGCACTCGGGGATAAATGAGCCGCTGAGAAGGACTCACCCTTACACTTGGAGGGGCGACTCAGCAGGTGTGATCACAGAAGCACAAAAGTAAGTTCTTGCCAAAGGGAGTTGTAGTTGCGGAGACAGTCCATATCCTGCTTTGTACAGAACTTAATCACAGACCTCTAAGGTAGTCTGCAAGAAGCCATTTACATAAACCAAACCCTGTAAAATTCTATGCAAATAGTTACTTTATCCCAGGTTTCAAGAGACAAGTTGAAAAAGTAGAGCGAATGCTGGAGCGGTGGGAAGGCAGAGCCCCTCCACGTTGGCGAACCTACCATTTTAACTAAGTACAAGACATAATGGAACCTTTCCTTTGGAAATGCATTTGAAACTCGGTATCTTAATATACATGGGGCTGTAAAAGGTTATCTACGATAGTTTTATGTCACTTCTCAACATTGGAACAGAGATTTAAACTCTTAGTTCGACCGAGTCAGACTGGTGCCAGGCAGAAATACTTAAAAAATTAGTACAGCATCATTTCCTCTTTGTTCACCTTGATTGGTGTAATTAAGCTCTAGACATAGTTATTGTTATCCTGTGCAAAATATTAAGCTACAGATCCAGCTGTAAGTGTTTGGAAATGTAATTTCAACTATAGAGATGGGATGCTATACAGTATCATTCAGTGGTTACAGTTAAACAAAATTCTTTCTCTTGAATCGCCAGTGGTATATTCAATTCTGTATTTGCAAAGTGCACTGTATATGCTCTGAAAATTTCTCTATGGGCGTAATGTTTTTCAATATTAGAATCATCAGAGCTAATTTAAGAAAAAAAATAGTTTACTTTTGCACCTTAGCTCTCTGGAAGCTTCTATCTGTGAAATACAAGTTCATCCACCTATTAGATACTAATGGTCTAATAGCATTCCACAAATGGAATTAATTTATTGGACATAAGCCAATCAGTGAGCTACTCAGCGTTCATAGAGTTCAACTGCTTCTTGAAACTATAAATTTGATGGCAATCAGAGACCACTTGCTTCCTTGTGTGGTCTCACTAGGCCAAGGCAATAGTACCAGTTTCTTTTGGGGACCCTTGGCTTTATTCTAGCAATAACCCTAACTCAGGTAATCTATTTTAGAAATGAATGTTAAAAGTTGTTCTCAAGGAAGACTGGCTGAGAGGGAGTAGATTAATTAACATAAATTTAAGTCCCTTTATGGGGAGAAATGGTATAAATGATGATTTATGAGTAGAATTTTATATTTTGCAAAGCCTTTTAATGTTCACTTTTTCATTCTTACAATGACAATATTAAATATTTAAAATTTTCATTTTGGAGTAGAGGAATATGAAACTCAGAGAAATTTAATGATTTGCCACAGTTTAGCTCTAAGAAAACAGGAGAATCTAGAACTCATCTTGATTCCTTGGTCTTCTAGGCTGTTGCCTCTTATTACTAAGTCGTGTTCCCTTTCAAATAAAAATAAAGAATATATCACCAACCTTCCTAGCTTGACATGGGAAAAATGAAGGCAAGAGGTGTGTAATTATTTCATGACCCAGGGCTGTGTATATTAACAATAAGAGCATTCAGGCCTAGCACTATTTTTTCCTTAAAAAGGTCATTAATAAAATTGCTTTAAATGTAAATTGACTAAATTCTCCAATCAAAAGACATAATGTAGCTGAATGGATAAAAAAACAAGAACTCACTTCAAGTGTAAGCAGACACAGAGACTAAAAGTGAAGGGATGGAAAAAGATATTCTTTGCAAATAGAAATCAAAAGATAGCTGAGATAGCTATACTTAGACAAAACAGACTTTAAAACAAAGACTATAATAAGACATAAAAAAGGTATAATATAATTGAACAAGGGGGATATAACATTTGTAAATAATTATACACCCAACATATGAGCACCTGAATATATAAAGCAAATGTTAACATACCTAAAGGAAGAAATGGATAGAAATACAATAATAGAAGGGGACTTTAGTATTTCACTTACATTAGTGAATAGATCATCCAGACAGAAAAAATAAATAGTCTTAAATGACACGTTGGATCAAATAGACTTAACATCTATGTAGAGAACATTTCATCCAAAAGCAACAGAATACACATTCTTTTCAAGTGCACATGGAGCATTCTTCAGGATAGGTCATATGTATGTTAGGCCATAAAACAAGTCTTAATAAGTTTTAAGAAGATTGAAACCATATCAAGCATCTTTTCTGAACACAATGGTATAACAATAGAAATCAATTAAAAGAAGAAAACTAAAATATTTGCAAATATGTGGAGATTAAAAATGTGCTTATGAACAATCAACAGGTCAAAAAAACAAATCAAAAGAGAAATTAAAAAATACCTTGCAACAAGTGCAATTGGAAATATAACAAAAACCAACATTTATGGGATCTATCAAAAGTAGTTCTAAGAAGAAAGTACATAGCTATAAATTCCTACAAAATCTCAAATAAACAGCAATAAACAGATAATAAATAATAAAAATTATATATTAATACAATAAATATATTATAATCTCTCTATATAAAAGCCTAAGCTACCGGCCGGCCGGTAGCTATGACACACACTTACCACCAGGGGCAGACGCTCAATGCAGAAGTGGAAACCACAGGCATGGAAACATGGAACAGCTTGATGAATCTCAGAGGAAAGGGGGGACGGGGGAGGGCAGGAAGAGATTAACCAAAGATCTTATATGCACACCAGAGGCCAGGCCTGGCCTGGCCTGCGGGGATCGGGCCAAAACCGGCCTGGTGCACCAGTGGGGTCCTTTGGCCTGGCCTGTGGGGATTGGGCCGAAACTGGCTCTCTGTCATCTCCCGAGGTGTCCCGGATTGCGAGAGGGCACAGGCCAGGCTGAGGGACCCCACCGGTGCACGAATGTCTGCACTGGGCTTCTAGTTATATAATAATCTCAATAGATGCAAAAAAGCATTTAACAAAGTTCAACATCCATACGTGATTAAAGCTCTCAAGGAAGTAGGTATGGAAGGAACTTAACCTCAACTCAGTAAGGCTATATATGAAAAGCCCACAGCTAATATCATATTCAATGAGGAAAAACTGAAAGCTTTCCTTTGAAGATCCTGTACAAGGCAAAAATGCCCACTCTCTCACCACTTCTATTCAACATTGTACTGGACATCCTAGCCAGAGCAAAGAGAAAAGCAAAAAGAAATAAAGGGCATCCCAATAGGAAATAAAGAAGTAAAATGATCTGTATTTGATGTGACATGATCATTTATGTAGAAAACTTTAAAGACTCAATAACAAAAAATTGTTAGAATTAATACCTAAATGTAATATAGTTGAATGATTCAACATTGACATACAAAAATCAGTCACATTTCTATATACAAACAGCCAACTATCCAAAAAGGAAATTAAGATAATCACATTCACAATAGTAACCAAATGAATAAACTACTTGGGAGTAATCTTAACCAAAGAGGTAAAAAGACCTATACATCAAAAATTATAAAACACTAGTGGCCCAGTGCATGAATTTGTGCACATTGAAAGGAAATTAATTAAAGAAGTATTTTAATATTGCTATTCACCCTTTCTCCATAATAGAAATGTCAACCAAATTCATGATCGATAATGACAGATCGAAACACACACATGCGATTGGCGCCAGCAAGAGCTTTATATGTATTGTGCATGAATGAGTCAACATTTATTTTTAAATTGCCAGTGCATGTCATATGTACCGGGCGGTCAGTCACTTAACCTTTTATATATGAAGGAAATAAAAAAGAAACAGATAAATGGAAACATATCTTGTGTTCATGGATTAGAAAAATTAATGTTCTCAAAATGTCCAGACTACCAGAAACCATCTACAGATTCAGTGCAATCCCTATCAAAATCCCAATGGCATTCTTTACAGAAATAATAAAAAAACTCCTACAACTCACATGGAACCACAAAATACCCTGAATAGCCAAAGCAATTTTGAGAAGAAAAACAAAGATGGAGGGACCACACTTCCTGATTTCAAAGTATATGATAAAACGATATCAAAATAGTATGATATTGCCATTTAAAAAACCACGAAGACCTATAGACCAATGTAACAGAATAGAGAGCCCAGAAATAAATTTGAGCATCTATGGTCAACTGATCATTGACAAGGGTGCTAAGAACACGGATGAAGAAAGTATAGTCTTTTCAATACATGGTGTTGTGAATACTGGATATTTTCATGGAGAAGAATGAAATTGAACCCCTTTCCCACACCTTATCCAAAACTGAACTCAAAATGGGTTAAATAATTAAACCTTAAAAAAAAGAGAAAGAACTTATGGACATGGACAACAGTGTGGTGATTGCAGGGGTAGAGGGGAATGGGTGCTGGTGGAAGAGGGCATAGACAATATAAATGGTGATGGAAAAAAAGAAAATAAATAAACATAAAACCTAAAGCTATAAAATTACCAAATGACAACATGGGGAAAAAACTTCTTGACATTGGTCTGGACAATGATTTTTTTTATATGACACTAAAAGCACAGACAATAAAGCAAAAATACACAATGAGATTTTTCTGCTTTTGGAGGGATTGCATCTGAAATGTTTCTGCAGAGCAAAATAAACAAAAAACAGATTGAAAAAGAAACCAACAGAATGGGAGCAAATATTTACCAATCATATATATCTGATTAGAGATTAATATCCAAAATATGTAACGAACACAAACAACTGAATAGCCAACAAACAAACAAAACTGCAAATTACCTATTTAAAAAATGGCTAAGGACCTGAATAGGTATTTCTTTAAAAAGTACATCAAAATGGCCTACAGGTATGTGAAAAGATGTTCAAACTCACTTACCATCAGAGAAATGCAAATCAAATTCATAATGAGTTATTAACTCACATCTGTTAGAATGGCTATCATAAAAAACAAAGGTGCCCGGCCAGCATGGCTCATTGATTGAGTGTTGACCTGTGAACCAGGAGGTCGTGGTTCGATTCCTGGTCAGGGCACATGCCCAGGTTGCAGGCTCTATCCCCAGTGTGCGGTATGCAGGAGGCAGCCAATCAGTGATTCTCTCTCATCATTGATGTTTCTATTTCTCTCTCCCTCTTCCTTTCTCTCTTGAAATCAATAAAAGTACATAAAAAAAAAGGTAACAAGTATTGGTGAGTATGTGAAGAAAAAAGAACCCTGGTATACTGTCGGTGGTAATGTAAATTAGTATAGCCATTATAGAAAACAGTCTGGAAGTTTTTTTTTTAATTTTTTTATTAAGTTATTACATATATGTCCTTATCCCCACATTATCCCCCATCCCCCCCACTCATGACCTCACCCCCCTGGTGTCTGTGTCCATTGGTTAGGCCTATATGCTTGCATATAAGTCCTTTGGTTGATCTCTCCCCCTTACCCCACCCTCCCCTACCTTCCCTCTGAGGTTCGACGGTCTGATCTATGCTTTAAAAAATTAAAAATAGAACTACTGTATGATCAGCCATCTCATTTCTGGGTGCAAATCAGTACAGGTATCTTAAAGAGATATCTGTACCCCTCTGTTCATTGCAACATTAGGCACAATAGCCAATATATGGAAACAACATAAATATCCATCAATAGATGAGTGTTATTTAGCCTCAAAAAAAAAAATCCTGCTATTTGTGACAACATGGATAAATGGATGAACCTGGAGGTCATTGTGCTAAATGAAATAAGCCAGCCATAGAAAGACAAATACTGCCTGATCTCCTTTCATGGAATCTAAAAGATTAGAACTCATAAAGCAGAAAGGTATTTGCTAGGGTCTGGGGGATAGAAAAATGGGAAAATCTTGTACAAAAAGTACACAGATTCACTTATGCAGGGTGAATACATTCTGGAGGTCTAATGTGCAGCATGGTGACTATACTGTATTGTATACTTGAAATTTGCCAAGAGAGTTTTTCTTAAGTGGTTTCACTACAAAAATATAATAACTATGTGAGGTGATGGGTATGCCAACTAACTTAATTTTAGTAATCATTTACAATGCATATGTATATTAAGTTACTGTAAATATATACAAGTTATATTTGTCAGTACCACAGTAAGTCTAAAAAAGGGTGATCAATGAGAAATTTTAGCAGTTTGAACTGTCCTCATAAAAAATGATTCAATTGTAATCAGTAGGTATTATAGTATTTATAATCAAATAGGTATTATAGTATGTATTACATTATATTTTGATCCTTTGAAAGGTAATTATTCCTGTAAAGAAATTTTTAGCCAAACAATATGACAATAACTAACCATTTATTTGCCCAAAATATTTTTTAAAAATAGTTATTTTCTACATTTTGTTTGACAAAGGGGTGGGAGGTGACAGTTTTCCTATTCTACCAGGAACCAATGAAGGAGTCCTGTTGCTTTAAGTCTGTGTAGAGTATTTATTCAATTTCTTTCTAGTTAAATGTAATATATTAAAATTAACCTGAAAAGCATAAATTTGTATCATTAAGGAGGGTAATTCATAATGGGTATATTGGCAGAAATGAAATATTTAATCAAGTATTTAAAATAAATTCAAATCACCAGTGATTATTATTTGATTACAAAAGAGGCGTCTTCTTATGCAAATAGAATATTTATGAATGTGTGTTTTTAGTCACTTTGAATACAGATTTGCATTTATAAAACCCAGATTTATTGAAGTTCTCCTGCCTCAAAGGGCCAGTTTTAATTAATAACTTTTTCATCATCTTCATCCCTTTTATGATGCAAGCTTAAAGAAGATGTAATAGAATATTTCTACAGTGACTCCTGGATATAAAGTTATTAGAAAATTCAAAATATTGAAAGGAATAATGGCAAAAACCATGTAAATGTAAATAAATTTTGTTTTTAGATTCTCTATACCATATGTTATTTTCTAATTACATATAATGATGGAAACAACAACAAAAGCTTCATTGCTATTGTTTTGTATGGTTCCCTTTGCTATTTCAGAGTGTTCTTTTTTAAACTGGTACCATAAATAAACCAACTTGTATATGGGCAAATAATTTTTTACAAAGGAGCCAAAAACATACAATGGAGAAAAGAAAGCCTCTTCAATAAATGGTGTTGTGAAAATTGGAAGGCCTCATGCAAAAGAATGAAACTAGACAACAGTTTGTCCCATACAAAAATTGACTCAAAATGGATCAAATACCTAAATATAAGATCTGAAACAATAAATTACATAGAAGAAAACAAAGGCAATAAACTTAGGGATTTTGGTCTTAGAGAAGATTTTATGAATTTGACCCCAAAGGCAATGGAAGGAAAGGCAAAAATAAATGAATGGGATTATGCCAAACTAAAAAGAAACTGCCAACAAAACAAAAAGGTAATCAACTGAATGGTAGATAATATTTGCAAACAACAGCTCTAACAAGGGATTAATGTCAAAATATATAAAGAACTCATATAACTCAACACCAAACAAACAATCCAACTAAAAAATGGGCAGAGGACCTGAATAGACACTTTTCCCAAGAAGACATACAAATGGCCAACAGATAAAGGAAAAGATGCTCATCAGAATTACAATGAGATACCACATCACACCTATTAGAATGGTTATTTTCAACAAGACAAGTAATAAGTGTTGGAGAACTTGTGGAGAAAAAGAAACCCTCATTCACTGCTGGGGGTAATGTAAACTGATACAGGCACTATGGAAAACAGTATTGAGGTTCCTCAAATAATTAAGAATATAGAGTTACCATATAACCCAGCAACCCCTCTTCTGGGTATCTACACCCAAAATTGGAAAACATTTATTTGCAAAGGTATTTTCACCCCTGTGTTCATCACAGCATTATTCACAGTTACCAAGACATAAAAACAACTGAAGTGTCCTTCAATAGGTGCTTGGATAAAGAATATGTAGTACATATGTACAATGGAATACTACTCAGCCATAAGAACAGATTAAATACTGCCATTTGCAACAGCATGGATGGACCTTGAGAAAATCATGCTAAATGAAATAAATCAGATAGAAAAAGTTAAGAATCATATGATTTTACTCATATGTGAGATATAAAACTGAAAACAACAAATGGACAAACAAGAAAAACAAGCAAAAACTCATAGATCATAGCACAGTATGGTGGTTACCAGAAGGAAGTGGGGGTGGGAGAAGTAGTAAAGGGTAAAAGGAGTAAAATATATGGTGACAGAATATGATTTTACTTTGGGTAGTGGGCACAAAATGAAATATGCAGATCATGTATCATAGAAATGTACACTTGAAACCTATAGAATCTTATTAACCAATGTCACTCCAATAAATTTAATAAAATAAATAAAATAATCTGTGGCAGGTATCAAAATATCAATCTAGATAGGTTTCCTAACTTAGTTTAAACTTCTCTTATAACTTAATGTCCTTCCATTTCTTGGAGAGACATGAGTGCCATGCTACTGTGGGATCAAGTCTCATAGAAAGATGTTCATCACCCACATTTTGAATGTAAATGCTATTGCTTGGTAGAAACCCTGCCTGAAAATTATAGGAAACTTTGCTATTTTGAATGAGGTTTTAAATAATACACAGAAGAGTTAAAAATAGAGACCAATTTCTGCACAGAATTGACTTCTCTGCTACCTTTGCTAATATACATAATGAGAGAAAAAAATATGAAGTCCATGAAGCAGATGTATCCTAGGCAGATACAATAGGAGCACTAGCAATGTGAGAATAATTAAAGGATACAGAAAGCAACTCTCCACTCCTCCATCTCTAAAATATCCCCTCACACCTGCTTTGGTACTTGAATGTATATAATTAGATATTTATTTCTTTGGATAAATATGTCACATATGTAGGAATCCTTTTTTTAGCTTTCATATGATAAATTCTGTTCAGTAAATGCTTTATAAAATTGTGTGTCAAACACTTTACAAGTTGAATGAGGAAGCGTCCTTGTCAATTTTGTCACTAGTTAGAAAAGATAGACATATGTTAAAAATTATGTAATAAACTTTTATATGTGCTATGATAGAAGTGAAAATTATTGTGAGGGCACAATATGAGCAAATGAAAAACTATTTGTTAGGATGGTTAAAAATTGTCTCATAGAGGAAAGAATAATTGATTATTGAAGATTAATGGGTGTGTTCCTAGACAAGAAGATAAGGTATCTTCAGTAAAATGAACCTTTAAGTGTGAGGTCCAGGAGATGTAAAGCAGACTGGATTATTTGAAGACATTGCAGACTGTTGGACATAGGTGGAATGAAAAACAAAAGTGAAAAAGTGGTGAGGGAAGAGCAGGAAGTAAAATTAAATGGGGGATTAGCCAAGAGTTTCATTATGGGGAATGTTTAATACCTTGATAAGGCATTTAAAATTTATTCTATTAGCAAAATATAGAGGGCACAGAATGATTTTAATCAAGGAAATGAATGGTCAAATTTGTGTCTTAGATGATTCTAGTCATGCTGTGAAGGATGGAATGAATGGGAAGACTCTGGAGACAGAGAGACCATTAGAACACCATTGCAGCTGGTGAGCTCAGATATGGTATGGACTAAAACAGTATCCAGAGGAATGGAGAGGAAGAAGCAATCTATAGTGACTTTTATAGAGATAAGTACATCAGTAGGTACAATTTGGAAAAAAAAGTGATTTCTATTTGGGTCTTGTTGATTTTCAGATGCCTGTGTTTAGATATGCTTACAAGGGGCACTTGATTTAGATTATTTGAATTAGTAAAAGAATGACTACATGAGAATGGGGCTAGAGGAAATGTCTGGTCTGGAGAAAGAGCTGAAAAGGAGACTGAGAACACATGGGTTGAGTGGTAAGATGGGAAATCTATAAAGCATAAAGTCACAGAAACCATATGCCAAGGGAATTTTAACATTGGGGAGCAGTTAGCACTTAAACACTGGAGAGAAATTAAACAAGCAGAGATCTAAAAAGATCTCATGAATATTTTAGGCAATCATTGGTGACTTTTGCTTGAGAAGTTTAAGTAGTGATAAAGGGGGAACTTGCTTGCAGTAGGTTGAAGAGGGGAAGAGAAGTGGTCATCTAGTGTAGAGTTTCTGAGATTTGGTTGAGTGGAGAGAGATGCAGTAGGAGTTGAAAATAATCTAGGGTCAATGGAAAATTTTTATTTATTTTTCTAATTAATTATTTTATTTTTTGTTACAGTGAGGCAATATATTGCTGTTTAAACAGGAACAAGAATTTAATTTTTTTGTGTGTAGGTGAAACTGTAGTAAGATAATCATTTTCTAATGAAAGCTTTTATTAGATCTGAAAATTTAGATACTTTTTTCTGCTTAATTGTTTAAAAGTTGACTATGAGACTGTGCAAGTAGGTTACTGCCATTATTAGAACTGTTATAAAAGATGGTTATTTTAAGCAAATAGAACAATCACCTGTAAAGCACATGCCCTCAACAGATGAAAGGCCAAAAGGAGAGGATTGCAAATTCATGTTCTTTATTACTGAAGTATTTTCTGATGAGAGAGCATCAGTTCAAAGCTTAAGAAAAAAATGAAAATAAGTAACACAGCTCAGTTCATATGGTGGTTTCTATAAATTTGGAATAAAGGTAGTGTAATGTGGCAGTGCCCTAATTTGTTCCTTAAGCTCAGGCAAGGAACAGATTCTTGGTGCCTCAGAGTTCCTGTTTATTGACTAGGATAATATGTCCATTTTATGCATCTCATATGATGATTCTGAAAGTCTTTTCATATGTTTTTTTTTCAAATCATATAGCCATACATTGGATAACGGTTAGTTTTCATTTATGTATTAGCTTCTTTTTACCTTTGTAAAGTAAGTTTTATTTGCTGTTGGTGAACACAGTAATGAAAATGGTTTCATAACATTTGGAACAAATTTAAATACTTTAAGTGTAGTAAAGTTTGTAGTATACATATGTTTCTAAATAGTTTAATATTAACTAGTCTAGTTACTTGCACTTGAGAAACAGTTGCAAAATAATTAATATCCCTACATTATGTGAAAAAATTTGAAATGTCTTTTTAAATTTTTTATTGTTGATAGTATTACAGATATCTCCCATTCTCCCCTCCTTTCACCCTCCCACTCCCAGCTTCTACTCACTACCCTATTGCCTGTGTTCATGGGCTATGCATATAATATATAAGTTCTTTGGTTTATGTCTTCTCATCCCCCCAATCCCACATCAAGGTATGTCAGTCTGTTCTGTGCCTCTAAGCTTTAGGTCTTACTTTGTTGGTCAATTCATTTTGTTCATTAGATTCCACAAATAAGTGAGATCATATGATATTTATCTTTAAACTACTTGGCTTTGATCTTAGCCCAAGTGCCCATCAGGAGAGGAGTGGATAAAAAAGCTGTAGTACATTTATACAATAGAATACTACACAACTGTAGAAAAGAAGGAACTCTTACTTTTTGTAACAGCATGGATGGACCTGGAGATTATTATGCTAAGTGAAATAGGCTAGTCAGAGGAAGAAAAATACCATATGATCTCACTTATATGTGGAATTTAATGAACAAAATAAAATGATGAACAAAATAGAATCAGAGACATGATAAATGGAACAGACTGACAGATATTGGGGTGAGGGGAGTTGGATGAAAGAAGGTGAAGGGATTAGCCAAAGAACATATATGCATAGCCCATGGACATAGACAACAGTGGGGTGATGGTCAGAGGGATGGGGAGTAAGGGTTGGTTGGAGGTGGGCAAGGCGGGAAGGGTATGGGACATCTGCAATAATATGAAGAATAAAAATAAAGTAAAAAGAGTGCATTAAAATGCTATTTTTAATGTTCAGAAAGAATGTATCCATTCATTTATTCAACAAATATTTTAGCACCTGTCATAAACCAGACACTGTTTGAGACACTGGGGACAGCAGGTTGTAAAACAGATAGTAACTGTGGCCTTCATTATGCTTTCAGAATAATTGTTTTTCCTACATTCTCCTCAATTGTATTTTAATACTTTAAAAATAAAAATTTGGCCCATCCAGTGTGGCTCAGTGATTGAGTGTTGACCTATGAACCAAGAAGTCATGGTTTGATTCCAGGTTGGAGCACATGCCCGGGTTGGGAGCTTGGTCCCCAGTGTTGGGTGTGCAGGAGGCAGCCAGTCAATTATTCTCTCTCATCATTGATGTTTCTATCTCTCTCTCTCCTACTTCTTTCCTCTCTGAAATCAATAAATATATATTTAAAAAAATAAAAATAAAAGTTTGGACAGTTGTGGCAGAACAGTATGTGGCCAAATGTGTTTTCCAGTCCATCTACATGAATCCACAGAGCCATTAATAAGTTCTAGTTGCTTATGGAATCTGATGCTTTTGGTTCTATCTCTGCATATATGCTTATAGTCTAATTAATTTTAATTAAGTCAAAGATTAAATTTGACTTTTTTTCTTTTAAACCATTTGGTTTGCTTTGCTAATCAACCATGTTTTATAAAAAATGTTTGAGTATCTAAAATGAAGAGCTTTTGTTCTAGATCTGTGAAATGTGCCATTGGTATTGTAATGGGGCTTTCATTAAATCTGTAGATTGCTTTGGGTAGTATGGACATTTTAATGATGTTAATTCTACCAATTCATGAACATGGTATATTCTTCCACTTGTGTATATCTTCCTATACTTCTTTTTTCAACAAACTATAGTTTTCCAAGTATAAGTCTTTTACCTCCTTGGTTAATTTTATTCCTAAGTATCTTAATTTTCTTTTGTTGCAATGATAAATGGGATTGTTTGTCTAGTTTCTCTTTCTGAGATTTCATTATTAGTGTATAAAAATCCCATTGATTTCTGGGTGTTGATTTTGTATCCTGCTACATTGCCTTATTAATTTATTAAATGTAGCAGTTTTTTGAGAGTCTTTAGGATTTTCTATGTACAATATCATGTCATCTGCAAATAATGAGAGTTTTGCTTCCTCCTTTCCAATTTGGATGCCTTTTATTTCTTCTTCTTGTCTGATTACTATAGCTAGCACTTCCAGTGCTATCTATAATAATAAAAGCGTAATATGCTAATTAGACTGGATGTCCTTCCAGACAACCTTCCCAACGAAGCCAGGGCTGTGAGGGAAGCCTGGGTTCTGGGTGCCAGAGGGAAGCTGGTGCCGGCAGTGGGGGGAAGGAAAGCCTACTCTTGCAGGAATTTCATGCATTGGGCCTCTAGTGTTGAATAAGAGTGGTGAAAACAGACATCCCTGTCTTATTCCTGTTCTTAAGGGAAATCGTTTTAGTTTTTTCCCATTGAGTATGATGTTGGCTTAGGGTTTGTCATTTTTTCCCTTTATTATGTTGAGGTATGATTCCTCTATTCCCACTTTGCTGAAAGTTTTTACCAAAAATAGGTGTTGTACTTGTTGAATGCTTTTTCTGCATTATTGATATGATCATGTGATTTTTGTCTTTCAATTTATATGGAACCAAAAAAGACCCTAAATAGCTGCAGCAATCTTGAGAAAGAAGAACAAACTTGGAGGGATCACAATACCAGATACCAAGTTACACTACAAAGCTACTGTAATTAAAACAGCCTGGTACTGGCACAAAAACAGGCATATATATCAGTGGGACAGAATAAAGACCCCAGAAATTGACCCAAACCATTATGTTCAATTAATATTTTCACAGGAGGCGGGAACATACAATGGAGTCAAGACAGTCTCTTTAATAATGGTGTGGAAAAATTGGACAGATACATGCAAAAAAATGAAACTAGACCACCAACTTGCACCATATACAAGAATAAACTCAAATGGGTAAAAGACTTAAATGTAAATCATGAAACCATAAAAAATCCTAAAAGAAGCCATAGGCACCAAAATCTCAGACATCTCTAGTGGCCATATGTTTATGCATACATCTCCTAAGGCGAAGGAAACTAAGGAGAAAATAAACAAATGGGACTACGTAAAAATAAATAGTTTCTGCACAGCAAAAAAACCCATCAACAAAATGAAAAGGGAGCCCACTGTATGGGAGAACATATTTGGCAATGATACATCTGATAAAGGTTTAATATCCAACCTATATAATGAACTAATAAACTTAACAAAAGGAAGACAAAAATCCAATTAAAAATGCGCAAAGGATCTAAATAGACCTTCTACAAAGGAGACATGCAGATGGCCAAGAGACATATGAAAAAATGCTCAGTCACTGATCATCAGAGGGATGCAAATTAAAACGACAATGAGGTATCACTTTACACCTGTCAGAATGGCTACCATCAACGAATCAACAAATGACAAGTCCTGGCGAGGATGTGGAGAAAAGGAAACCCTAATACACTGTTGGTGAGAATGCATACTGGTGCAGCCATTATGAAAAACAGTATGGAATTTCCTCAAAAAATTAGAAAGAACTCCCATTTGACCCAGCGATTCCACTTCTAGGAATATATCCTAAGAAACCTGAAACGCTAATCAGAAAGAAAGTATGAACCCCTATGTTCATAGCAGCACAATTTACAATAGCTAAGATCTGGAAACAGCCCAAGTGCCCATCAGTAGATGAGTGGATAAAAAAGCCATGGTACATTTACACCGTGGAATACTATGCAGAAGTGAAAAAGAAGAATATCTTAACCCTTTGAGATAGCAGTGGAGAGTATTATGTTAAGTTAAATAAGCCAGTCAGAGAAAGGCAAGTATCATATGATCTTACTCATATGTGGAATCTAATGAACAAAGTAAACTGATGAACAAAATAGACCCAGAGACATAGAAGCATGGAATAGACTGTGGAATCTCACAGGGAAGGCAGGGGAGGGTGGATGAGTGGGAAGAGATCAACCAAAGGACTTGTATGCATCTATGCATAACCGCTGGACACAGACAATAGGGTGGTGAAGGCATGGGGTGGGGGCAGGGTGGGCTAGAAGAGGTCAATGGAGGACAAAGGTACATATGTAATACTTTCAACAATAAAGATTTAAAAAAATAAGAGTTTTTATTTTACAATTTTTGTTGCCTTTGGTTCAGAGCATAAAGTCCAATGAAGGATATGGCAATTTCCCTCTTGATTTAAGCAATGTAGATAGCAAATTGGATAAATAAACTAAAATTTCTTACTGGGGCCTAAATTATTTTACTGAACCCATGAATTAAAAATAAGAATGTAACAAATATCAAACTAGGTTAAATAAATTGTCCATAGAGCACAGTATTTTATGGAAAAGCATGTTATTCATTTGCCATGACATTGATCTACCTTGAACATTCATTAGTGATACATTACATATCAATTTTCTACAAATCAATTTTCTTCAAAGACCTTCTTTGATCCCATTTCTATTTTCAGTCAGTAATACCTCTTCATTAATGAGTTTTTACCTCTTGTGTATACTTCACTTCCATATTTCAATTGCTGTGTAAACTTTTCTTTTCATAATACCTCATAGAGTACACTAAAATTTTGAATATGTGTTTAGCTTTTCCATTTATTTTTTAAAAATATTTTTTATTTCAGAGAGGAAGGGAGAGAGATAGAAACATCAGTGATGAGAGAGAATCATTGATTGGCTGCCTCCTGCATGTCCCACACTGGGTATCAAGCCCGCAACCCAGGCATATGCCCTGACTGGGAATATAACTGTGACCTCTTGGTTCATAGGTTGGTGCCCAACCACTGAGCAATACCAGCTGGACTATCCATTTCTTTCTTCCTTTTTAAAAATCTTATTCTCAATCATGTCTTACCTTTCTCATTAGAAGACTATAAATCTTCAACCGATTTTATGTGGAAAATTTTACATCTTTTTGCTCATTTATAATCTAAACTAGTTTCTCTGTGAGGTCCTTTATGATGAAGAGCAATGAGAATTGTGCAAACATTTCTAAGGAGAGTGATGACAATTTTATTTACAGGTAATATTTGTTTTATCACCATATAAGGATGATGGACATTTTGTTGCCTTCATTGTTACAGCAGCACATTTATTATATATATATATTTATTGATTTTTTACAGAGAGGAAGGGAGAGGGATAGAGCGCTAGAAGCATTGATGAGAGAGAAACATCGATCAGCTGCCTCCTGCACACCTTCCACCGGGGATGTGCCCGCAACCGAGGTACATCCCCTTGACTGGAATCTAACCTGGGACCTTTCAGTCCGCAGGCGGACGCTCTATCCACTGAGCCAAACCTGCCAGGGCAGCAAGCTATTTTATATTTTTTGTTAATCCTCACCTGAGGATATTTTTCCATTGATTTTTTTAGAAAGAGTGGAAAGAAGGGGGAGAGACAGAGAGAGAGAAACATTGATGTGAGAGAGACACGTCAACCAGCTGCCTCCCGCAGGCGCCAGACCAGGGCCAGGGATCAAGCCTGCAACCCAGGTATATGCCCTTAACTGGAATCAAACCTGGGATCCTCAAGCCACACTCTATCCACTGAACCAAACTGGCCACGGCTACAGCAGCAAATTGAAATTGTTATCTTGAGATAACATGTTGGTATTCTTTTGCTTAATCTCCATTATATTTTGTTTTAAATGGATTTCCCAAACCAAAATACTCCTAACACCTTTTACCCTGCTACAAATCACATATTGAATGTAATATACTACCCTCCCATCGCAGATTTATACTGGTAGTACCTCTGAGCTTATGCACTTTTAACATTCTTTGAACTCTTATATAATAGTGTATTGACCTGTATTTGTTAATATGTATGTAATTCATCCTTTTAGAAATTCCCTTCAATCCTAGTAATAGACGTTTCCCTTAGATGTCTGCATATGTATTGCATACTGCTTGTCTTGGTAGAGTCTTAATTTCCAGAAAGATAAAGCATATTTAAATGATTTTGTCTTCTCCTTTCTCAATGCCTTCTTTGTGCCTTACTTTTATCTTTGTTGACTTTTAAAGTTTTGTCTGACATAGTTATCAATAAATTTAATTGGTAATTTCAAATTGATGCATTTGAAATTAATTTTTCATAATACCTGCATTATATAATTTATGCATATATCTTCTGTCATGACACCCAAGTTCATTCTCTTTACAATTGTTTCAGCCAGCTTGAATGTGTAGTTTTTACTTGGACTGTTTTGAGAACAAATAAATTGGAACATTTAATTGTTCTGTCAGTAGATGAATCTTTTCTAAATTATGCCAATGTGATATATTAAAAATATTCAGTTTTAAGGAGTACACATTAAAGCTAAATGTAGATTGCAGAAACATTAAATTCTTTAATCCTAAAAATCATATTTAATGGTCTATGTATGCACAGAAATCTTTGTACATTAACTATGTCTATGAAATATGCCAAGAAAATAATAATTAGGGCTTATCTTACTAGAATAGTATTATCAAAAATGGAAGTTAAATGGCTAATAAAGGAATGAGATGGGGCACTGTGAACACTTGTGAGTTGCTCTTAGAGCATACCTCTTCCTTAGGGTACCAGCAGAGAACCATTTTACCTTATGTGTGAAGACAGAAGCTTACCTTCTATTTTCTTCAAGTTAAACTGTGGTTACTTCCAGAACTGAGATGTTTTAGGACTAACATGTGTGTACCTGGTTCAATGCATTAATTGTATTATCAAAATGGAAGTCAAATGGCATACCTTCTATTTTCCTCAAGTAAACCTATGGTTACTTCCAGAACTGAGATGTTTTAGGACTAAAGGATGTGTACCTGGTTTGGTGCATTATTAATGGAAAAGGACAAAAATCCAGGAAATCTGACATATGGGGGGAAAAAAGACTAGAACCAGAACAGAATTAGCTTCTGTTCTTGACTGGAGACATTGTTTCCTTTGCTAAGTTTCATGGAACTTACTAAAGGGGATTCGAAACTATCTCATGTGGTTGTCCCCTCCAGGCTGACATGGTATCATTCCATAGAATAATGATGACATGGACAAGGTGACTGTAAAGGGACACACATAAGCTGATCTCTCTTCTCTACAGATGACAAAAATAGAAAGCTTTGGGCAAGAGTGGAAAGGCGCACTGTCACTTGTCTCCCCCCTGCCCCCCTCCCGAAGAAGCTGGGCCACATTCTGCTCAGCCAACACATTCCCAGAGGAATGTGATTTAACTTCCACTTTTCACACTGTAAGAAGCAACACTGTAGACCTGTGGGGAGGGTGATGGCAGCCTGGGAGGATTTTGGATAAGTGTTTTACACTCCAGTGTTTTCATGTGACCTGACTTTCATTCTCAATTTAGTTACATCTTGACCTGGAAAATGTAGCCACGGGTTGCCTGTCTTCCTTCAGCTTACCTTGATCATAGTGTGCATCCCCCTTCTCCACTTACTCCCACCCCATGCAGCCTCTACCCCTCCCCCTTGAAACCTTCTAATAGAGTCTTTCTCTAGATGTCTCCACGGGTATTTACTCTGCTTCCTTCAGAAGGGTCTTTACTTCCAAGGAGAGAAAATGCATTTGCGTCCTTGAAATACACAGAAAGACTATCCACCTAAATCAGTCTTAGTGGTTCCCCAGATCTGACTTCGCATATATCTAGCAGCTGTTTAAGAACCCTATTGTAGTAAAGGAATTAATATTCCCCACTTCTCCCTGGCAACCCCCCCCCACTCCATTAAACGACTGATTTTTATGCATGAGATTATATACAAGCCTTGGGTGACCTGTTTTTTAATTTTTTTCCTTCCCCCTCCCTCTTTTTTTCCTTGCGGTAAAATAGTGCTGAAGAAAGAGGGCACTAGTGTACAGCCCAGATCGCATCCTTGCGCCGTCTGGATTAGAGCTGAGGCGTCTGCTAACCGCGCGTGGCGGCGGCGGTCCTTTGACCTGGAGACCATAGCGCTGTCTACCCGGACTCAGGTACGTCTCAAGTCCAAAATTCTCCAAGCCGACTCAGGTGAGCAGAAACCTCCCGGCGGTGAAACCCATCCCAGTGGCAGACAGTCCCAATCTATGGGATTTTCCTCCTGGTCCCAGGGGCACCCTCGCTTATTTATTTATTTTAGTCCTACATCCCGGGAAGTACTGGAACCCATGGATGCCTGGGTTGTCTTCCTCCCTTTGCCTGCCTCACCCCACATGCTCCTTTAGCTCCTTTCTTCTCCGACTCTCACCTTGAGAAAGGAAGCCAGGCAGGGACGAGAGAGGGAGCCAACTTCAGCCCCAGGAGCGGCTGGAATTTGGCGCTTCTTCCCCCCCCCCCCCGCCCCCCAAACGGCCAGGTTTGAATATGCTTGCAAGAGCACTGATGGCAGAAGGAAGAGAATGAGGACTGAAGGGTGGTGAGGAGGCGAGGGGAGGTGTGTGTGTGTGTGAAGAATGCAGTGGGGGTGGTGGTTGGAAGAGCGAAGTCGGGGGCGGGGGTGGTGGGCTGTCAAAGAATAGCAACTCGCTGATCGCTCCAGGCTCTGCCAGCGGAATGTCTGGGTACCTGGACCGAGCGCTGTCCAGGGTACTGAGGGCGGCAGGGCTGGGCTTGCAACCGCGACAGCAACCTTGACGCTCGCTCTGTTCCCTTTCTAGCCAAGTATGCACAACCAAAGGTCCCCATTTAGGCGAGTGCAGGGGCCCTTCCACCCCGTCCCTCCATCCCCCATCGCAGGAAACAAGTCACCTCATATGTACCCTTTCTCCCCGAGCATCTACTGTAAGCCTGACTTCTTGGGCGGGGGTGTGGGGAGGGGGGGAGAGGACGTACCAAACTCCGACGTGCAGACTTTACCAGGCATTGCCTTAGTAACTAACATGGATTTCCTCAAGCTGGCACATTTATATTTACTACTTGGGTTGTACGTTAGTGTCTCTTCAACCCCTCACTAAAGTGAAAGGTGCCTTCCTTGTTAGCGCTTCCATGTTCTTAATGAAAGAGTTTCCAAATTTCTTCTGCGAAAAAGTTGATCTTTTCAAATCCTGAAAGTTCGCTGAAGGTGAAAGATCTAGCTTCTCCTCCCAGTTCTCTTCCCTCCCCCTCAAATCAGTGAGCATAATGAGTGTCTGAGGACCGGGAGAGACTTGTGGCTGGAGGAGGGGGCGGGTCGGCGGGGCTCTCTGCGTCTCTCCGGATGATGAGGGCAGCCGGGGACCAGACACATCACCTTCTGCTTGGACCAGAGCTGCCTCCCATGCTGTCCCTCCAGCCGATATCGTGATGTGCTGAGATGAATTGGACTGGGCAACTATTAGCATCGCTGACCCCTGAGTTTGACACATGTGATAACTGAGCTTTGATTTTCTTTCTTTCTTGTAGACAGACAGCTTTCAGCTCACCGCTGGCTGCCACCACGACGCCCACTGTCCCCTTGATCCGTTTACTTTGGTGCACCGGTGAAGAAAGGGCACTCGAATCCGCCTAGAAACGCCCCCTGGGAGCGGAGGTGGTCCTGGAGGACAAGGAGCGGGAGGCGGAGGGGAAGGAGGCTGTGGTGCAGGCGGCGAAAACGCTGGAAGAGCGGGGTTGGCGACCGGGACTGAGCCGGGAGAGGCAGGCGTGGGGCATCCCCGCGGTGCAGG
>NW_005371219.1:872476-895351 GCF_000412655.1 Myotis brandtii
GGCGGCTGCGGGACCAGCGTGGGAACGTGGCTGGCCGGCTGTGGACGGCGTCCTCATCACCATGGTCCGGCTCCTGTTGGTTTTCTTCCCAGCGATCTTTTGGGAGATGTCCCTTCTGCCCAGAAGCCCTGGCAGGAAAGTGTTGCTGGCGGGAGCCTCATCTCAGCGCTCGGTGGCCAGAATGGACGGAGATGTCATCATCGGGGCCCTTTTCTCAGTCCACCACCAGCCTCCAGCCGAAAAGGTGCCGGAGAGGAAGTGCGGGGAGATCCGGGAGCAGTACGGCATCCAGAGGGTGGAGGCTATGTTTCACACCTTGGATAAGATCAACGCAGACCCGGTCCTCCTGCCCAACATCACGCTGGGCAGCGAGATCCGGGACTCCTGCTGGCACTCCTCCGTGGCTCTGGAGCAGAGCATTGAGTTCATCAGGGACTCCCTGATTTCCATTCGAGATGAGAAGGATGGACTCAACCGGTGCCTGCCGGATGGGCAGCCCCTCCCCCCAGGCAGGACTAAGAAGCCCATTGCGGGCGTAATCGGCCCGGGCTCCAGCTCCGTAGCCATTCAAGTGCAGAACCTGCTCCAGCTCTTCGACATTCCCCAGATCGCATATTCCGCCACGAGTATCGACCTGAGTGACAAAACTTTGTACAAATACTTCCTGAGGGTTGTCCCTTCTGACACCTTGCAGGCAAGGGCGATGCTAGATATAGTCAAGCGTTACAATTGGACCTATGTCTCTGCAGTCCACACGGAAGGTAGGCATTGCATTGGGGGAAAGAAAGGTACCGAGAAAGCCAGGGCATTGCATGATGTGTGCTTGGGACCATAGTCTCTTTCCTGTTGTTTGTTTTTTTCCAGCTCTGTGGGGAACAAACTTTGCCCTTCTCAGCACAGGTCCACCCAGGCATTGCCTTTAATCCCTATTCTGCTATAAATGTAGTGTAGGAAAACTGTGTCCCATGTGTTTCTAGGGATAGTAGGAGCATGAAAGATGCCAAACTCTCCATGGACAGTGTCCAACAGATTTTGGACTTACATGCTTGTTAGCCCTCATTTTCTAAGTTTGTGTTTGGTAGACTTATTTGCCCAAGGTGTCATCCCACTCTTAAGTGACTGGCTCTGGTTTCCCAGAAAAATCCAATATGAGAAATTAGACAAAACATTCACTGGCCCTTAAATTGGTACTGAAATCTTTATCTTGTCTTGAACAGCTGAAGGTGCTTCTTTGTCCTAATGTGCCCCTTCGTACTGACACAAGACTTCCCTGCGAGTGCTGGATTTATGTGGTCATCTCCCCCAGTATATCAGATACTTAGATTTTAAATTCTGGGATGCCTTAGATACAAACGAAAAGTGAATAATTTAAATCACTTCTTTATTTTCTTCCCACTACAGATGTTAAAATTGTCTATATGTTTTATGAGAAATAGCAACTGATGACCTCTTGAATTTGAGTTTTGGTTTCTAGTCTTTTTCTTTTAAACAATGGCTGCTCATTGGAATTTAAAGTTAGACCAATTATAAATTACAACTAAAAGGATAGTAGATATCAGGTTTAAAATGACTTTTTAAAAATAAAATAGGATTACCTGAGGTTAAAATTTTGGTATTTATACAGTCCTACAGATATAAATTCTCAAAGAACTTCATTATATAAAAATTTTCTTTACTCTATTTATCTTAGCCTATATAAATTTTTGGATAAAATGAGACTTTTGAGTCATCTGCTCTTAACTCCGTTGCTAGGTATGACGAAAATGAGACCCTGGTTATACATTGATGTCGAGGGTAATTCACATGTATATGCTGGCATATGAAAAAAAATCTTGAGAGTATTGCTGCATTTATATTCTATAATATAAAATTATTAAGAGAAAGGCCATTGGCATGACTTCATATTCTTTTAACAGTCACACAATATGCAATTACCAGTGTGAAGTTTGGCAATAGAAATTAAAAATCATTCTTACTGAAGTGGTTATATGGTTTTCGTTAATGGAAATGAATGCTTTACTTTATTAAGTGAGCAGAGGTCATCAGTTGCTATTTCTCAACAAACATTAAAAAATAATGTAGAATTAATTATACATATTAAGTGAGCAGAGTTTTTACAACAAACATTAAAAAATAATGTAGAATTAATTATACATTATAATTTTAGACTTTGCTTTTGAAAAACAACTTTCTGCTGCAATATTGTGACTTCTAACAACTGACTCGTGTTTCTGAATCTTAATTTTTAATAGTGAATTGCATACCTCTTTATTAACAAAAATCTTATTACTTTTGTTGAGATACAAATTTAAGTTAAAATGTCGGTCCCTTACATTTTAATGTTCAATGTTCATTTCTTTCATTTTAATGTTTAATATAGTTTCCTCTAGTGCTCAGATGAAACATCTTGAAAGCACACATTAAAAATTGTTAATTATCAGCATTAGAGAGATCTCTAAGGGGATGACAAAATCTAGAGTGAATGTGGTTTAATTAAATATTTAATGTTTCCCTCCATTGAACTAGGTAATTGATTATAGATATTAGAAATGTAAATTCCTTCTTCAAGAAAAAGTAATACTTCCTTATCTTGATACAGTAGTTTTATTTTCCATATTTTATTATAACTTCATTTTTGGGGGGTGGTGAGAGGTTCAGAAAAGACCCCCCTCCTTTCTTCAATCTGTTTTCCAATTGCATCACTTTACTAAAAATAATTATTAATAGTGGGTTGCTTTCTGACATCTAGAATTATGTTTTTGAAAAATTAATTGGACTTGTGTTTGCCAATTCTATTGAAGAAGGGCTCATATTAAAATGTCACCCTTGTGTTAGTTGGACTTTGTTTCTTTTCTGCCTTTTGACTGGTGTTGTGTGGGAGAGATAATGTCTCCATACTATTACAGTTGATTCCAGACTAGATTGTGTTCATAGAACACACAGCTCACTTTGGTGTCTATTTTATTACCAAGAGATTATGCCGTTTGCCTTGCCTTTTATATATGATATCATATTTTCTCAAAGAGAATTTGTTTCTTCTCTTATTAGACTTACTATCTGTGGAAACTAAATTGCTTTTATTTTCTTCTATCAGCAAAGAAGAAGTATCACAGCCTCCTTTATAGAACTCCAACTGTAAATTTGCTTTTCCTGAGGTTCTGCCCTCCTGCTTCTACTGGCCTGTAGGCATTTTCTTGCATCATTTAGTAATTTTCCTGCCTTTAGACTGATGGGGTCACCTACTAGTGATTGTTCCCTGTCATAAAACAGCTAAGACCACATATAAGTGTTGCTTCTGCCATCTGGGCACTATTTAGGAAGGCAATCAGTTTGTCTGAGTATTAGCAATTTGGATCTTAGAAATTCTGGAACCTCCGGTGACCTTCACCTCTCCTTTCCAAATTAGCTATTCTCTAGTCAATTTACCATCACAATTTCTCTTATTAGAAGTTAGCCTAGAAAAGTTAATATCAAAATAACTAAGTGACTAGACTAGTGTACTTCATTTCTATGGTTAAATTTTGATAGACTTTAAAATCATAGGTGGAACACCCTATTCTTTGAATGTCCCAATTGTTTTTATATTCCTGTATTAGTTCATTTTATGTCAACATAGGGCTCAGAGGTATTTTTCTGGTTTTGCTTTTAAACCAGATAGAATTCAGTTGTTATATTTTTGCATACTTTAAAAATCTTCTATAATGTCATGGTGCCACACTTGTCTTCTGGTCATGACAACTGTCAGTTTACCTGACATAAAAGTTACCTGCAAAAAGATCTCCAGAAATTGTTGGGGAATTGGTTCCTGAGGGGAATATTGAAATATGATCTGCCAAATGGTGGGGGCTCTGAAGCAATAGAATTTTATCCACAAATAAAAATTGAATGCACTTTGGAGCAGGCTGCTCACCTGGAATGTGTGTCTTTAAATATGCTAAGCATACAATACAAAAATTGCCTTCTTCATGAGGAACATCTCGGCCAAGGACAGTGTATTCCATCCTTCTGGTAAAATGCATATTCCCTATCAAACATCAAATGGTTCATTCTGAAGGATTATAAAAGACTGTGCTTAAAAATAATTCTAATTGATTACTTCAAAGCACGGGACAAGTCCAGTAAAAATATCCTTTGAATTTGTAGCTTCCAGAAGTTTTTTTTAGATTGGATACATTTTCATTTGTTTTAAGGTTTTCTTTTTTGTCCCAGTGTCAGATGAGTATTAATATGATTAGGGGCTTAGTGATGTTACTTTCCTTTTGCAAATGTCCACTATAAGGTGCCCTTTTGTTTACAATTATGTTTTCATTTTGGTGCAACTTTTTTGACATTTGCTTACATTTTATATGAAGTTGGCTTTTGGGGCTTCTTTTCAAAATCCAATTGTTTTCTTCTCAGAAGTTTTTTTTTTCTATTTGACATAAAACGTACTTAAAATATCTAATGACATCAGAGGAAAAATCCTCCTAAGTCATAAATACATCAGTAAGCTATTACTTCAGCTAATGCAATTACATATAAGATTTTTATTTCTAATAAATATATTTCCTATCTATGCACCAGTAACTTTCTTTATAATTTTCTTAGATTGATTCACAGTAAGCTACCTTAATAAATTATTGTATTTTATAACAAAACTAGAGGCCCTGTGCACAAAAATTTGTGCACTGGCGGCGGGGGGGGGGGGGTCCCGCAGCCTCACTTGTGCCCTCTCACAGTCTGGGACCCCTCGGGAGATAACGACGTGCTGGCTTAGGCCCGCTCCCGGGTGGCAGAGGGCAGGCCCAATCCCTAGGTGCAGCCCCTGGTCGGGCTCAGAGCAGGGCCAATTGGGGGGTTGGGGTGCCGCCCCCTGTCACACTCAACTATCAATCACTCTGTGACTTCATTTGCCTTGAAACAAATATTACAAAGAGCTGGCCTGGCCCAGCCAGTGTGGCTCAGTAGTTGAGTGTCAACCTATGAACCGAGAGGTCACGGTTCAATTCCAGGTCAGGGCACACGCCCTGTTGCAAGCTCTATCCTCAGTGTGGGGGATGCAGGAGGCAGATGATCAATGATTCTCTTTCATTATTGATATTTCTATCATTGATATTTCTATCTCTCTCTTCCTCTCCCTTCCTCTCTGAAATAAATAGCTGGCCTGCATAGGGTAAATGGTGGTGGCAGCTTCTACTTTTCTATTATGTGGCTTGCCAGTTGCCATTCTTCAGTTGCTATTCCTCTTTAGGCATTAAAATTTTTCTCTTAGTGATCTCTGGAGCTAATATACAATGACTGTTTTATGGCTTTTTAATAACTTTCTGGACAGTGGCTGTGTTGGTGTCATCTTAAAGAGATTTTTCAGAAGCCGTATTTCCAGCATGCCCTTTAGTAAGACCTCAGAGGGCTGGTTAACCATAGGCAAGGACAGGACAGTTTGGCGAGTACCTTAGAACCATTGAAGAAACAACTCATAGTGCATACTGTTCTGATATTAGATTGGAATAATATCTCAGTGGGAGATGTCAGTTTTCAGGGAAGCTATGGTTGAAAACCAGAGTCAAGCTGAGACATGAAACCTTGTCAAAATGATGTGCTGTCTTATCCATCAAAAAGCTGCTGTTAGATTTTGAATTTATGTAGAAGTATTTATATAGAAGTATTTATGTGTGCAAGTTCCACTTATTTTTTACACCAAATTGTTCTTGATGACTGTCTACAGCATTTTAAATCTTAATTTACACAAAAATTATCATTTTAATTTTCTTCAGTCTCTTGGGAACTTTTGCTTTCTTAAACTTAAGGCATTGTGGCACCAAATATTGCAAAGAAAAATTAGTGGCTCAAGCAGAAACTTGGTCATCAGAGATCCTCATCTATCAATTTTAAGATTATCTATTTTAGTCACTTTATGGCCAACAAATTGTAGATTCAGCACAATTATCTAAAGCAGGGGTGGGGAATGTCCAGCCTGAGGGCCGTATAAGGCCCATGAAATAATTTGGTCTGGCCCTGCTGAGGCATTAGGGATTAATTAATTAAATGTTTGACCAAATACAGAGGCTAATTTTTAAGTTGATAATTTTGTATAGCCTGAGAATGATGTTATAAATATCCAAATTGCCCTTGGCAGAAAGAAGGTTCCCCACCCCTGCTCTAAAGGATTCAGATAACAGCCTTAACTGTCAATTGAAACACAACATTTGGGGGAGCAGTTCTTTTTTTAAAAATATATTTTGTTGATTTTTTACAGAGAGGAAGGGAGAGGAAGAGAGAGCTAGAAACATCGATGAGAGAGAAACATCAATCAGCTGCCTCCTGCACGCCCCCCACTGGGGATGTGCCCGCAACCCAGGTACATGCCCTTGACCGGAATCGAACCTGGGACCTTTTAGTCCGCACGCTGACGCTCTATCCACTGAGCCAAACTGGCTAGGGCAGGGGAAGCAGTACTTTATCACTAAGTAATTTATTTTGCTTTCTAGCAAAAACATGACCATTTATTCATTGATAAACACATGTGTCTATTGTGTTTCAGACACTGATCTTGGTGCTAGGAGCACATAATGTAAAAGAATAACAACTACTATTATTAGTAGTACTTTTATTATTATTATCCTCAAGGGTCCCATAATCTGTTGGAAGAGACAGAATTATACAGGTAGTTACAGGCTCCTGGGTTACAAAAAAGCACATTTAGTCACTTTTTAAAAAGAAATTCACAAAAGACTATGGGAAATACTGAATGATCATCTGAATTTTATTTGTAAAATGTGAATGGTAATTGTCATATGATTACCTAACAGCAGTATATCAGAGAACAAGGAAATGGTATGTATAACTACCTGTCATGTGTTATTAAACTGTCACCTAATAGATTCTTAAGGTATTAACCCTTCTTAACTGATGAATATTGAGCAAATGCATGAAATTTGTTAATCAGGAATAGGTTTTTTACCCTAAAACCTAGTAACATAAGATAAAAATGAAATTCATGGTTAAAATAAAAGTGCAGCATTTGTCATAGCTTTTAGAAAGCTTTCTCATGTTACTGATGAGAAAACAAAGGTCCAGGGAAATGAAAATGACTTGCCCAAGACCATAAAATGTGTTAATATGTTAGTATCAAAGGCAGGACTAATACAGCTTCCTGTTAGATATTTTCTTAAATCAAAGTTTGTTTGTTTTTAAATCACAAGATCCACCCTCATGCATTCCTCTCTCCTGTGAGGTTTTATCATTCAGCCCAGTTACATTCTTCCCAACTTTGCTGCTGTCATTAAGCAACTTCCAGGAGGCTCTTCTGTCAATGAAAATGCATTCTTATTGTTGATAATCTTCCTTTCAGTGTCAATGCTTGCCATACATTTGGATGATTGTAACAGTCATGTGTGTGACCCACTGATACCTATCTTCATAGTTCATTCATCTCAACTCTGTGTCCTTTGTGTCCTCTTCAGCAACCTACCCACTCTGACCATAGTCTGGCATCTTGACAACATCAAGACCTCTCCTGTCTCTGAACTCGTAGACACCAGAAAGCCCCTGAACAATAGCCACCTCTCCTCTTCCACTATTTTTGCTCCCAACTTACCTGCTCTCCACATTTCCCTGGAAAGTATGGGATCAAGCCGTTTTCTTACTTGACCTATTTTCTCCTGTGGATCTGAGTGGCTCTGCCCCCATATTTGTGCTTATTACCATGTTGTAATAAATCTCCTTTTACAGAGAAAATGAACTTCCAACTTAAAGTGGCTACTCTACATCAAGCTCTAGTTGAGATTTTAAGTTTTCCACTTTTTTGTCAGCCCCTTCAGTGCAGAAAAATAAGGAACAGAAGGGAACACTATTTTTTTTTTTTTTTAATGAAAGAGGAAAGGATCTCATGCCTGTGAGGGCTGTGGTCAAGAGTGGCAGATCGCATTTGCTCAGACAGTTCTGTGGCATCTTTTCTACAACCAGGGGTGCTGGATAGTGGATAAGGATAAAACATTAGGAAAGAATGTCTAAAGTTGAATTTCAGGGGTCAGGGATAAGATTGACCCAGAGGGTGGAATTAGTCGTGCTAAACTTAATCCCTTAAGTTTATTCTAAAGATGAGATAAAACTAGGTAAATGTAAGATATTATTATCATTGTCAAGCTACTCTAATGTTTATAAAACTAGGTAAATGTAAGATATTATTATCATTGTCAAGCTACTCTAATCTTAATTAAGAAGATATTTTTAGTCTAGGTGAGTCTGTGTGCAATAAATAGAGAAATTTTCTGGGTAAAGGGTGTGCAGATATAAAGAGAAGATGTATATCTTGCATATTTGCTCATTTGAAAAGCACATTTGGATTCACATTCTCTCCTTTCATAACAATTGCATCCACTGCACGTGACGCTAAGTGAAAGCCCTTTGGTTGGGCAGCTCCCTCTACAGTTATTGCTGAACACTCTGAGGCAATTTCCTCTATTCTTTATGGTGTTCTGACACGTTTTTTAATTTATATGTTATATAGAGTACAACAAAAAAGATCAATAAACAAATTGCTGACAATATGTTCAAAATGAGAAACTGTTTACAATAGAATTTAAAAGGTAATATAAGGATGAAACAGTGAAAACAACTTACCATAAACAAATGATATCCTTATTTCCTGAATAAATATGCTATTATAGCTTCACTTTTTGGTCAACAAGTATTACTCTGTTGATAAAAAAGAAGGTATGTTCAGATTTCTATCTTAATTGAACAGATGTTTAGTGAGCACCTTCTCTGAGTCAGACCAGAGATCAGATGAACTGTAATCCCTCTAACAAGAAGTTTACTGTATAATGACAACCAATCAGTTTGATAAGTATAAACATAAGAATAGGTATGACTTAGAGAGGTAACAAAGAGAAATGTGACCAGATCTTTCTGGCACAAGAAAAGAAGTGATGAAAATTCATAGAAGCCTCTGAAAGGTGACATTTGAGATTCACTCCATTAGAGGAATAAGAGGAGGACACAGAGGAATGCATGTGAGTAAAAGTCCTGACACTGAAAACAAAAAAATTCTCAAGGAACTCTAAATACATGACTAATTCTGAAATGTATATTCAGAGACAAGAAGTGGGGAAGGGTCAAGCTGTAAAGGGAGGAGGCCTAGGTCACTAAGGACAATCTTGTCAAGCCAAGGAATTTAGATTCTATTTTATAAGCATTGTGATCCAGTGAAAAGTTTTAAACAGTGAAGAAATGTGATAGTTTTACATTTTGGAAATGGACTTGGAAAACTTTGGAGAGGACAGGTTAAGAAAAGGAATCAGATTGGAAGCCAAGACACAAGTTGGCAGCCCATTGATGGTTGTGGGAGCAGTGGAGAGAAGACCAATTTAATATTCAATTTAGTCAAGAGAGGATGAGAGCTTTACTAAAGGAAGAGTCAACGGGGATGGAAAGGAGAGAATGGATTTAACAGTCATTTTGTAGGGAGATTAGGATTTAGTGCAGGGGTGGGCAAACTTTTTGACTCGAGGGCCACAATGGGTTCTTAAACTGGACCGGAGGGCTGGAACAAAAGCATGGATGGAGTGTTTGTGTGAACTAATATAAATTCAAAGTAAACATCATTACAAAAAAGGGTACGGTTTTTTTTTTTTTTTAGTTTTATTCATTTCAAACGGGCCGGATCCGGCCCGCGGGCCGTAGTTTGCCCACGGCTGATTTAGTGACTGATTGGTTATATGAATCAAGAAGAAAGTGAAGTTGAGAATGACGCCCAGGTTTCCATTTCTTCCCCAATAGGGAAGAAAAGAGGAAGCACATACTTGGGAAACATGAATTTTAGAAAGGTTAATTTGAGGTACTTATAGGACAATGAAGTTGAGAGATCCCATAGAAAGAAAGGTCAGTTTGAGATTTATCAGCAAATAGCTGTGGTTAAAACCTTAAGAGTGGATGAGATTGCCAAGAGAGAGCAGATAGCATGGAAAGAAAGGGCCATGCTTGAATAGGAGAAGGCTTTCTGTTGGGTAGTGATGAGTTTGGCAAGAGGAGAAAAGAGGTTTGAAAATAACATTTGGTAGCCTTTGTTTTCTCAATTATTCAGTGAGGGGGATGGAAAGGGAAAGGGAAAAGGTGAAATTCAAATAGAGCAGATTTTCAGAGGGCCCAACTGAGATTGGAAATCATGTACTACTACTAGTGACAGTCATATTATTTTGATATTCTCTCCAGTGGTGTAGATCTCCCAACACAAATTCGGAGTCTTAGCTTTCATGGCAGTTCATTAACTTGGCCACCTGCTGGCTCAAACACCAGGATCTTTCTTTAGTAATTACATAGGATACTAGGTGTTCACAAGAGCTCATAACCTAGAAATATCCTTTGTCCAGCTTTTTTCACAAGGCCTGATGAGGGAATTGATATTTAAGAATATCATCTAAGAGATCATTACCAACCAGTTAGCATAACATTAAGTTTCCATAATACTACATACCTGACTTTTTTACTCTTTTTGAAAAATTGGCTTTTCTAAGTTGAATTTTAATTTTGTCAGAATAATAATAAAACATCTAAATAATGTTTTAGAATTTTTACTATTTTTAAGTTAATGCCTATTATGCTGTTCAATGTCCCTTGTATAAAGTCCATTGTTAAAAAATTTTTTAGATTTAATACCATGAAATTGTTGATCTCTCTTGAAGAATTGACATGTTTCATTTTAATTGGTAATGACAGTATTGTGTTTTCCATTTTTCTCTTTGCCTACCAGGAAGCTCAGAGCTAAATTTAATGCTCAGCCATAGAACATGTTTAGATTACATGTATAGATATTAGCTTCTTTCACCTTACTTCAACAACATTATTTCATACTTTTTAATAGTTGTACAATTTCTCAACTCCATTTTAAAAGGAGACAGGATATATATGTATGTATGTATATTAGAGGCCCCGTGCACGAAATCCGTGCACTGGGTGCAGGGGGGGCGGTGGTATCCCTCAGCCCGGCCTGCATCCTCTCGCAGTCCGGGAACCCCTCGGGGGATGTCCACCTGCCAGCTTAGGCCCGCTCTCGGCAGGCAGACATTCCTCTTGCAGTCCGGGAGCCCTTGCTCCTTACCACCCGCCTGCTTGCTCCTTACTGCTTGCTCAGCCCTCCAGGAAGGGCTCCTGCCACTGCCACTGTGCTTGCCAGTCTTGAGCCCGGTTTCTGGCTGAGTGGCACTCCCCCTGTGGGAGCACACTGACCACCAGGTGGCAGCTCCTGCATTGAGCGTCTACCCCCTGGTGATCAGTTCGTTATCATAATGACCGGTTGTTCTGGCTGTTCCACCTTAACGGTTGCTTAGGCTTTTATTATATAGATATGCAAGTGACCTCACTGTATGTAGGTACAGATCCCTACAGAAGTTTTTGTATGTTATGATGGTCATGACAAGCTGAGAGGTTTTTGTTTTGTTTTTTTAACTGTGAAAGGTGAGGGGGGGGAGAGGTTACTCTAAACACATAGATGAATATGGTAAAGATGGAAAAAGTATTGCTATGTATTTGTTATGTACAGAAGAATCCTTGAGTGTTGATCATGTATTAGAGGAGAATCATGTTCCTTTCATTAGTGCAAAATTCTGTCCTCTGGCCTAGAGATGCTCTGCCCATTGTTGTCTTTTTCTTCTTCAGTGCATTCTGGGATCTGCTATGTGGCTGGGAAAATTTGTTTGGTTTGGCGGGGTGTGTGTGTGTGTGTGGATAAAACATTCTTCTCTATGGTCAACACTGAGCAGGGCTGCTCTGCCTCTATAATTCATAACAGTCTCTTTTCCTCTTCTTATCCTTAGGGAAAAAATAAATCTGTTTGTTCAATGACTGTTCAGTGACAAATGGAAAGGGACCTTGCCTTTTACTGACTTCCTAACTTTTCCTGATATTCTCATCATGTACCTTCTAGACCATAACTGCTGGTAGCCTGGT
Source organism: Myotis brandtii (assembly GCF_000412655.1). Lineage (NCBI taxonomy): Eukaryota > Metazoa > Chordata > Mammalia > Chiroptera > Vespertilionidae > Myotis > Myotis brandtii. The sequence continues at coordinate 884,402 of NW_005371219.1, forward strand.
AGCTGGTTTTCCTGAGTGTTCTAGACAGCTATGATTATGTCCTCCACTTCTTTCTCCTTTGGGCAAAGGTCAACATGATTTATCTTAGAAAACTGAGATTGATGCAGGATGAGATACCAAAAGACACCCAACATCTCTTACTCCTGTTTGTATAGATGGCCGTAAAATCATTGACAATAGAGGGAGGCCCTATGCATTGATATATGTCAAGAATGAATTACCCTTGCTTTTAACTAGAAATGCCAGATTTGAAACTATGAAAGGCAAATTTTATTTTTTCTTCTTTTTCGGCACATGCTGAAGAAAACCTTAACATGTGATTTCCTTGATATGCCATTTTAAAAGTAAAATTTTAAGGGGTCAATGGGGGTAAAAAGGAGGCATGTGTAATACTTTCAACAATAAAGATATAAAAACATAAAAACTAAAAAAAGTAAAGTTTTACTTGAAACAACTTCTGAAAATTGAAAAGTATTGAGTGAGTGATTAATTTTTGAAGTGCTTATATTCTCCCTTTCAGGAGATTATTTTTAGGCTCTCCTAGAATACTGGTTTTCAAACTTCAGTATGCATACCGATTACCCGGAAAACTGGTTAGGTTCTCAGGTGGTATGGATGCTCATGGTCCACAATAAGAGCAGAACCTCTGCAAGCCCCTTCTGATAACTTACCTTTTTATGATGGTGCCTTGCGCATGCTTTCTCACACATTTATGAATTATTTCCTTCAGAGTCATTTTATCTGTCTCAAGGCAGTGTTCTATGATCCTGAAGTAGGCAAAGAATGGCTTTTAAAATGTGCATATTTAGAAAATTATAATAAAGATATTTAACTATTCATTTTTCATTCAATGACTTTTTAAAATATGCATTAACTAACCCGAATAATTACTGAATGTGGTAACATTGTAGTTAATAAAATTTCTGGTGACATGTATGCCTTCTTCTAGAATACTCTGCCCCAGTAGAATTTCTCCCCTAAAGAGTGGGATATTTGTTGTGTTTTGTTCACTGATGTATCCTGAGCAGTTAGAAGAGTGCCTTGCACATAGTAGACCTCAATAATTATTTGTTTAATTGATGTAAGTAAGGAAGGCTTGGTTTCAATTTCTTTTTTTTTTTTGCCTTAGTAAGGGGTTTGATGATTTAAGAGCTTGCAAGCTTCATATCGATTCTTATTGCCTAGCACTATAAATGTAAATGAAGCAAGATAGTAGACTAATTATTCAATTTTCAAGAGCCAACAACCTTGGAAGTCTTTTTTTTAAAAACTAAATTCTTTATAAATAATTTTTCCTTTTATTTGCTTCTTTCTTATAGTAGTAGAATAAAGCAAAGAAAATATCTAATTAATTTCATGTTTCATGGGTAGACTCACTCTTCTTAATATCCCTGTTAGTCTTTTTCCTTTCTAATAACTGAGGAAAAATCACTACATTTACAGTCAATTAAAACTCTCAGGTTGTTATACTTTCTCATTTTCTTCCTTTTTATAAATATTGGTGTCTGGTACTCTCTATCCTCCCTTAGATTTTAGTGCCCAGGTGAAGTGGGAAGTGTACCAAATGAGAGAACCTGAGTTTCATCTCACTTTCTCCATTAGATACCCCTGTGATTCCAGACAAGTCACTGAACCATTGTAAGTCTGTCTTCTCATCTGCAAAAGATCTGCCATGTCCTCCTCCAAGACCTCCATAATGAACCAATGTGGAACTGCTAGTGGCATTATTATATTCTACTATAGTTTATATTATGTTCTTATTTTGATGATTATTAACTGCCTCCTGGACTCTGCTTTTCCCAGAAAGTTATAAGCAACCATTTCTACTTAGCTTTTATTTAAAATGATAGATGTTGTGTTGAAGGAAACATTTATCTAAGTCCCTGATTTGAAAACAAAAATTAGAGGTTAGGTGACTTGCCTATGATTGCACACAGATAGTTGCTACAAGAGGAAGGACTCTCATTGCAGCCCAGCTTCTTCATTCTATCTCCCGTGAAGCATCTTCGGACATTTACCGCTGTGTCTTTACATGCTTTGTCTGCTCTCTGATTTTTTGTCACCCTTAGTCTTTCTACATGGGCTTGAAGGGCAAGCCTCAGCTTCATATCAATGAGCCAACCAGTTAATTAATTTATTCAACAAATACAGATTTTACTAATCATCCGTCAGTGTGCTGGGCACCAGATATGAAAAATGAATCCAGGTTTCAGATGTCAGTCAAGGTTGGTAACATACCCAAATATCCATAAGAAATTATACAGATATTAAATTTAGAGTAAAAGTATGAAATATGAGAATATATAGAAGATATTATTATAGAGTAAAACAATGTTATCTATGTTTCCAGACTTTATGGAAATCCTATAGTAACTGCCATTGCTTACGGTCTAGAAGGAGAGATAGAGAAATAATTATTGCCACATCAATGTGTGGATGAGTGTGGATGAGAAGAGGGTGTGGAGGTTCAAGGAGGGGAAGATTACTTCTAGGTGGGGTCATTAGGTAGGTAATCTTGGAATAAGTGGCATTAGGACATATCTTGGATGCTAGCTAGCCTTGCAAATGAAAATCTAGATGGAAAAGGAATTTCTCATGAAGGAAATGTTAAATAAGAGATCTGACTAATATGCTAACAGGTAAACTACAAGGAATGGTGAACTGTTTAATTTGTCTGGAGAAGTTACCTAAAAGGGAGTTGTGGAAGAATTGACTGAAAAGTAGGCCCAGATGTCAGAGTTCTGAGAATGACAGTGTTTGAATTTGTCTTCTACCTGATAATTTAGTCAAAATAGAGTAGACCCTCTTTTGCAAATTTCTTCCAAAGACTGATAAATAGAAAGTTATTTTTACCTTTTTCTGCCCACTCTCCCCCCACCCTGCTTTTTTCCCTTCTTCCTTGTAGAATTTGTGCTAGAAATTAACACTTTTATAGGAAAGCCCCCCTTTTTTTGTCTGTCAAAATGTCATTAATCTGTCCATTTCCATTTCCATAGTAATGCAAACATTTGATGATTAGAAGTATACTGGTGAATGTATTGCAATGTTTTGCAGCTAGAGTTGCAGCCTCTGTGGACATGTGGCCCGCCTCTCAGTGAAGCAAAAGGCATATAACAAGCTGGTTTCTCAGCTGTGAAATGCCACTACTTAGGTCACATGCCTCAGATAAAAAAACTGCCAGGAGCAACGCCTTCTCCTTGGCAGAGAGGCGTGCCACCTGTCACCCAAAGCTGCCGTCCCCTCTGGCATGCATCGAGCACGGATAGCTTTAATTCACTTCTGCATATGGGGAGGTTGTGTTCTCTGCCTTTTGCAGCATGTTTCTCTGTAGTTTTTATCTAATGTAGAATTCATTCTGGAACTCGTTGAATGGGGAATTATCACCCATACTTATCGGGGTCAAATCTTAATCTGGAAGAATAGCTGTAACCTTGGGGGTTAGCACTTGAATAAAAATGTGAATTGTATAACATGTGTAGATAGAATATGACAGGCATATTTTCACTCAACACCTAGCCATGAAACCACCCTTGGTGACATGACAAGATCACACCTTATGTCAGTCCTTAATAGCATACAAGGATTCCTGAAAATCAGCCTTAGAGAGCACACTTTCTGGACCCACTATAGAATGCATCATAAACTTTTAAGGCATACAAAACAAGAAACATAATTCATATCTTCACAGGCAGGTAAAACATTCCTTATAGTTTTTACCTTATTTTAGATTTCTCCCATATATGTAAGGTCTGACAGGGTGTTAAACACCAAGTAAGTGTTTGATTAATACATGTTGAATGATAAGCAAATGATGGTCCCATGAAAAGGTAATCTAATAGGCATTTGGGCTGCTGATGATATTAGAATCCTTTGGCTTCCTATTTCTCTAAGAAGGATAAATTCAAAAACTACCTTTATGAAAAGATATAGATCCCTACTGCCATAATAATGCCATCTCGGCACAAGTGTTATACTTAAGAGCTCATAGCATGTCTTCTGTTGTATTTTTGAGTGGCTCAAGAAAAAACTATATTAAAATGTATATATTCAAACATTTCAAATATTATTCTTATTTTTTCATCTGTTCTTATTTTTGGTTGAATTGTGTCCCACCCAAAAAGTATGACTCTTAATTTCAGTACCTTCAAATGTAAGCTTAATTGAAGATAGTAGTGTCTTTGCAGAGTGACCAAATTAAAATGAGGTCATTATGGTGGGACCTAATCCAATGTGACTGATGTTATTATAAAATGAGTAAAGTTGGATATACAGACATGCAAACAAGGGAAACACCATGTGAAGTTAAAGGTAAAGATTGGCTGAAGCATCTATAAGCCAAGAATGCCAAAGGTTGCCAGCAAGGCTCTGGAAGCTAAGAGAGAGAGGCATGGAACAGATTCACCCTCATGGCCTGAAGAAGTAATCAACCTTGTTGACATCTTGATCTTGGACTTCTAGCCTGTAGAACTCTGGGACAATAAATTTATGTTATTTAAACCATCCACTTATACTTTGTTACAGTGGCCTTACGAAACGAATACATTTCTTCTCAGGTTATTGTATTGCTGAGAAAAATTAGTCTTTATGGCCCAACTGATCCTCAGTTTCTTAACCTTTAACCTCTCCCATGTCTGACCCACCATGTTGTACTCAAAAATGGTAAAATAATGTAGACATCTGTTGTTATTATTATTGAAAAATAATAACAATGACAGCACCTTTGATTGAGCTTTTCTTGTTTGCCAGGCACTGTGCTTAGTGTTTCATGTAAACGACTTCACCTGATCCTCCCAATAACCCTATAAGGTAGGTTATGTTAGTCTGGAAAGATTAAAATTTCTTTCTAAGTCACCCCAGTAAAAACTGATAGACACAGGGTCAGAATGAATCTGTCTCATTCCAAAGCCCAAATGGCTGGCCACTACATACTCTGCATATAGAGGCACTACCATACTTATGACCAGGCTTATGAAGGAGGGTAGATATTGTCAGAATTTGAATGCCTATTTAAATGTGTATGGGAAATGTAAATAATCAGGGCAAAGACCATATTACCATGAGTCAGTGTTTTGTGCTGGTCTCAGCCCATCAACAACCAATACTGTGGCTGGACCAGCCTTTGTGGTAATTATGATTTCAAGAAGCCCTTCAGCAATAACCATTAGGAAACTTGGAAAAGATACAGTTTTATAACTTAGAAAACCTGGAAATCACACAACCTAATAGGGCGAGAAAGAGAGAGAGAGAGAGAGAGAGAGAGAGAGAGAGAGAGAGTCCACATCCTCTCCAGCACTTGTCGTTTGTTGATTTGTTGATGATAGCCATTCTGACAGGTGTGAGATGGTACCTCATTGTTGTTTTGATTTGCATCTCTCGGATGATTAGTGACTTTGAGCATGTTTTCATATGTCTCTTGGCTTTCTGAATGTCCTCTTTTGAAAGGTGTCTATTTAGGTCCTTTGCCCATTTTTTGATTGGATTGTTTATCTTCTTTTTGTTAAGTTGTATGAGTTCCCTATAAATTTTGGAGATTAGGCCCTTATCAGATATGACGTTGGCAAATATGTTTTCCCACGCAGTGGGTTTTCTTGTTGTTTTGTTGATGGTTTCTTTTGCTGTGCAGAAGCTTTTTATTTTGATGTAGTCCCATTTGTTCATTTTCTCTTTAGTTTCAACTGCCCTAGGAGCTGTATCAGTGAAGAAATTGCTTTGGCATATGTCTGAGATTTTGTTGCCTTTGGATTCTTCTAGAATTTTTATGGTTTCCTGTCGTACATTTAAGTCCTTTATCCATTTTGAGTTTATTTTTGTGTATGGTGTAAGTTGGTGGTCTAGTTTCATTTTCTTGCATGTATCTGTCCAATTTTCCCAGCACCATTTATTGAAGAGACTGTCTTGACTCCATTGTATGTTCTTGCCTCCTTTGTCAAATATTAATTGAGCGTATTGGTTGGGGCTGATTTCTGGGCTCTCTATTCTATTCCATTGATCTATATGTCTGTTCTTGTGCCAGTACCAGGCAGTTTTGAGAACAGTGGCTTTGTAATACAGCTTGATATCTGGTATTGAGATCCCACCTACTTTGTTCTTTCTCAGGATCGCTGCAGCTATTCGGGGTCGTTTTTTGTTCCAGATGAATTTTTGGAGAGTTCGTTCTAGGTCTGTGAAATATGCCGTTGGTATTTTAATGGGAAGTGCGTTGAATTTATAGATTGCTTTGGGCAGTATGGACATTTTAATGATGTTGATTCTACCAATCCAAGAACATGGTATGTTCTTCCATCTCTTTATGTCTTCCTCTATCTCTTTTTTCAACGTCCTGTAGTTTTCTGAGTAGAGGTCTTTTACCTCTTTAGTTAAGTTTATTCCTAGGTATCTTAATTTTTTTGGTGCGATGGTAAATGGGATTGTTTTTATAATCTCTCTTTCTGAAAGTTCACTATTGGTGTATAGAAATGCCTCAGATTTCTTGGGGTTAATTTTGTATCCTGCTACATTGCCAAATTCATGTATTAAGTCTAGTAGCTTTTTGATGGAGTCTCTAGGGTTTTGTATGTATAATATCATGTCATCTGCAAATAAGGACAGTTTTACTTCCTCTTTTCCAATTTGGATGCCTTTTATTTCTTCTTCTTGTCTAATTGCAATGGCTAATACTTCCAGTACTATGTCGAACAGGAGTGGTGAGAGTGGGCATCCCTGTCTTGTTCCTGTTTTTAGGGGAAATGGTGTTAGTTTTTGTCCATTGAGTATGATGTTGGCTGTGGGTTTGTCATATATGGCTTTTATTATGTTGAGGTATGATCCTTCTATTCCCACCTTGCTGAGAGTTTTTATCAAAAATGGGTGTTGAATTTTGTCAAATGCTTTTTCTGCATCAATTGATATGACTATGTGGTTTTTTTCCTTCAATTTGTTTATGTGATGTATCACGTTTATTGATTTGCGGATATTGTACCATCCTTGCATCCCTGGGATAAATCCTACTTGGTCATGGTGTATGATCTTTCTGATGTACTGCTGGATCCGATTTGCTAAGATTTTGTTGAGGATTTTGGCATCTATGTTCATGAGGGATATTGGCCTGTAATTCTCTTTCATTGTGTTGTCTTTACCTGGTTTTGGTATTAGGGTGATGCTGGCTTCATAGAATGAGCTTGGAAGTGTTCCTTCCTCTTGGATTTTTTGTAGTAGTCTGAGGAGGATAGGTTTTAGTTCTTCCTTGAATGTTTGGTAAAACTCCCCTGTGAAGCCGTCTGGTCCTGGGCTTTTGTTTGCTGGAAGCTTTCTGATGACTGCTTCAATTTCTTCCATAGTTATTGGCCTGTTGAGATTTTTAGATTCTTCCTGATTAAGTTTTGGAATGTTGTATTTTTCTAGAAATATGTCCATTTCCTCCAGGTTGTCTAGTTTGTTGGAGTAGAGTTGTTCATAGTATTTTTTAACAATCATTTGTATTTCTGTGGGGTCTGTTGTTATTTCGCCTCTATCATTTCTGATTTGGTTTATTTGGGTCCTCTCTCTTTGCTTTTTGGTGAGCCTGGCTAGAGGTTTGTCGATCTTGTTTATCCTTTCAAAGAACCAGCTCTTGGTTTCATTGATTTTCTGTATTGTTTTTTTGGTCTCTATGTCATTTATTTCTGCTCTAATCTTTATTATCTCCTTCCTTCTGCTCACTCTGGGCTTTTCTTGTTGCTCTCTTTCTAATTCTTTGAGCTGTAGATTTAGATGATTTACTACCATTTTTTCTTGTTTGTTGAGGTAGGCCTGTAGAGCTATAAACTTCCCTCTCAGGACTGCTTTCATTGTGTCCCAAAGGTTTTGGATTGTTGTGTTTTCATTGTCATTAGTTTCCAGGATGTTTTTAATTTCTTCTTTGATCTCATTGGTAACCCAATCAATATTTAATAACATGCTATTCAGCTTCCAAGTGTTTGAGTATTTTGGGTTGTTTTTATTGTAGTTTATTTCTAATATTATGCCCTTGTGGTCTGAGAAGATGCTTGGTATGATTTCAATCTTCTTGAATTTGGGGAGACTTTGTTTGTGACCCAATATGTGGTCTATTTTTGAAGATGTCCCATGAGCACTTGAGAAGAACGTATATTTTGTTGCTTTGGGGTGAAGTGTTCTGAAGATGTCAATTAAGTCCATCTGATCTAGTGAGTCATTTAGGATTGCTGTTTCTTTGCTGATTTTTTGTCTAGCAGATTTATCCAGTGATGTCAGTGGTGTATTAAAGTCCCCTACTATGATTGTATTGTTGTCGATCTCTCCCCTGATGTCTTCCAGGAGTTTTCTTATGTATGTGGGTGCTCCTGCATTGGGTGCATATATGTTTATCAGGGTTATATCCTCTTGTTGTATTGATCCCTTTAGTATTATGAAGTGGCCTTCCTTATCTCTTGTTATGGCCTTCACTTTGAGGTCTATTTTGTCGGATATAAGTATTGCTACCCCAGCTTTTTTTTCATTTCCATTTGCCTGAAAGATATTTTTCCATCCCTTCACTTTCAGTCTGTGTGAGTCCCTTCTAATGAGGTGGGTCTCTTGTAGACAGCAAATGTATGGGTCATGTTTTTTTATCCATTCAGCCACTCGATGTCTTTTGATTGGACCATTTAGTCCATTTACGTTTAAAGTTATTATTGAAAGGTACTTGTTTGTAGCCATTTCTATTTTTTTGTGGCTGTTTTCTTTCTGGGCTTTTTATTTCTTCTTTTTACACCAGTCCCTTTAGCATTTCTTGCATTGCTGGCTTGGTGGTGATGAACTCCCTTAGCCTTTTTTTGTCTGTGAAGCTTCTTATTTCCCCTTCAATTTTGAATGATAGCCTTGCTGGATAGAGTATTCTTGGATTCAGTCCTTTGCTTTGCATCACTTTGTAGATTTCCGTCCATTCTTTTCTGGCCTGATGTGTTTCTGTTGAGAAATCATTTGATAGTCTAATGGGAGATCCCTTGTATGTAACTTTCCGTCTCTCTCTTGCAGCCTGTATCCTCAGTTTCTTAACCTTTAACCTCTCCCATTTCTGACCCACCATGTTGTACTCAAAAATGGTAAAATAATGTAGACATCTGTTGTTATTATTATTGAAAAATAATAACAATGACAGCACCTTTGATTGTCTTTTTTTTTTTGAGTTTTAACCATATTTTATTTTAATTTATTTTTTTTTATTGCTTAAAGTATTACAAAGGGTATGTAGACATCTGTTGTTATTATTATTGAAAAATAATAACAATGACAGCACCTTTGATTGAGCTTTTCTTGTTTGCCAGGCACTGTGCTTAGTGTTTCATGTAAACGACTTCACCTGATCCTCCCAATAACCCTATAAGGTATGTTATATTAGTCTGGAAAGATTAAAATTTCTTTCTAAGTCACCCCAGTCAAAACTGATAGACACAGGGTCAGAATGAATCTGTCTCATTCCAAAGCCCAAATGGCTGGCCACTACATAATCTGCATATAAAGGCACTACCATACTTATGACCAGGCTTATGAAGGAGGGTAGATATTGTCAGAATTTGAATGCCTATTTAAATGTGTATGGGAAATGTAAATAATCAGGGCAAAGACCATATTACCATGAGTCAGTGTTTTGTGCTGGTTTCAGCCCATCAACAACCAATACTGTGGCTGGACCAGCCTTTGTGGTAATTATGATTTCAAGAAGCCCTTCAGCAATAATCATTAGGAAACTTGGAAAAGATACAGTTTTATAACTTAGAAAACCTGGAAATCACACAACCTAATAGGGAGAGAGAGAGAGAGAGAGAGAGAGAGAGAGAGAGAGAACGGGCCTAGGGTTCTGCTTTTATTGGGGTGGAGGCCTAGTATTTTGGTTCATTCATTATTGGTAAATTTAAAACACAAGAGCCAGAATTTGAAATGAAGGAAGAGAAAAATTTAAGTACCTCAAATGGCCAGCTATTGAAATCAGTTACAATGATCTCTGAAACAAGGCAGACTCAGTGGGGGAGGCAGCCTGTCTCTTTGTGTAGTCCAGGGGCTGCCCTGTGTTTATTGGAGATAGCCATCTTTGAAATGGATGCCTTTTTGAAATAGATGCCTTGGGCAATCAAAGCTTAAGCCAGATATTTGTATTACAAAGAAGAAAAAAAAATCTGTCAGGGTTTACACTGAAGTTAGACACTATCTTAAAAAAAGAAAATCAGGTCCTGCCCTAGCTGGTTTGGCTCAGCGGACAGAGTGGACAGAGCAACAGAGCGTCAGCCTGCAGATGACAGAGGGTCAGCGTGTGGACTAAAGGGTCCTGGATTCAGTTCCGGTCAAGGGCATATGTTGGGGTTACAGGCTCGATCCCCAATAGGGGGCATGCAGTAGGCAGCCAATCAATGATTCTCTCTCATCATCGATGTTTCTATCTCTCTCTCCCTCGCCCTTCCTCTCTGAAATCAATAAAAATATTTAAAAAAATCAGATCCTTGAGTCATATTGTATCCAATATGAATTGGATAAAATTATATCCAACACCTGTCCTGGTCGACCAAGGGGACCAGTTAGCCTAGATCATTACCACTTCAGAAAAGGATAAAATAAAGACACACTGGGTCTTCCTTTCTAGTTCTCTTTGTCTTCTAAGATGAGTATCTATTTAGAAAAGGCAGTTCTACTCTAAAGCTTGCTCCTTTTGGCTGTAGGGAAATGGGAGGGAAACATGGTTAGAGCATTAAGATGGCTATGTATTTATTTGTTTTAAAGATACCTGATACTTGAAAAACCTTCAAATTTGTAACAGCTAGATATGATGATAAAAAGACATAATTACAATTTTCCTGAGTTCAGAAAAATCCTGTAATTACAAAAGGAAACAAACATACTATATTTCTTTATTAAAAAAATCTTCTTTATTGATTAAGGTATTACATATGTGTCCTTATCCCCCCTTTGTCCCCTCTTTACCCCCCCTCCCCGCTCATGCCC
>NW_005371219.1:895985-919711 GCF_000412655.1 Myotis brandtii
TTTGTTGATTTGTTGATGATAGCCATTCTGACAGGTGTGAGATGGTACCTCATTGTTGTTTTGATTTGCATCTCTTGGATGATTAGTGACTTTGACCATGTTTTCATATGTCTCTTGGCCTTTCTTATGTCCTCTTTTGAAAAGTATCTATTTAGGTCCATTGCTAAAGTAAGAGAGATTTTTTCAGTGGGCTAAGGGGAAGAAAGTCTTTATCCTCTCTCCAGAAATTTCTAGGGCTTTAGTACTGGGGAATTTACCACATTTAAAAAAAATTGATAGTGCTCTGAACTGACTTATTCTCAAATCAGAATGTATACAGCGCCAGTTGATTTTCCTGTGGAGTGTTAGTTCATGTGGAAGCCGGTCTTTTTTGTTTGATTCCTAGTATGATTATGGTCACATGTTTGTGAGATTCTTGGATTGTTATAAAAGGAATTCAGATGTTAGGTGTGGTTGGACTGAATGAGCCCCACACCTCAGAAGCTATGCTTCTGTGAGCAGGAGTTTACAGAGCCTATGGCTTCGCAATAGAGCAGTGTGACCAGCTCTTCCTGGGAGAGGTCTACAAATGACCAGCTTACTAATGGAGCTATCAGCCTTTTCAATTTGAGATCCTCCATTTGTAGTTAGTGGTCAAGTAGATGCACAATAAGCAGTGTGAGTACAAAGAGGGAGATTAATGGTTAAGGGGGTGGCTTTTGGAGTAAGACCTAGTTTCTTATCCTATCTCTGTCATATTTGAACTGAGTGCCTTTAGGCAAGTCACTTAACCTCTCTAAGTTTCACTCCTTAAATCTGTAAACTGAATATTTTAATACTTTAAATTTAGTACTAACTTCTCATGGGATTAAATGAGATAATTACTGGCATATAATCAGAACTCAATAAAATTCATACATATATACATATAAGCTAATAAGGTGGTGGTGTGATATGACATATTCTACTTTAGTTAGCTTCTATTAGAATGACCTTTCCTCTCTTTGTAAAAATTATACCTTTAAGAGGTAGCATAGAATTTATTAGTAGAGCCCCCTGTTATATATATATAATCATTTCCTGTCTCTGAAATGATTTTCATCCGGAAAATTTTGGGTGTTTAATAAGCTTCTGTGAAAAGGTAATACCTTTGGAAAGCACAGTATTTAAAGCTCTTTACAGTTATTACCTGAAGGTTTTCAGATAAGCATTTATAGTGGGCATGGCAGAGTGGCCAGAAGGGAAGAACTAATCCTGTACAGGCCAGTTGGAGGACATCAAGGTTATTCCTATTTCATAATTTTTATTTGGTTCCAGCTATGATATAGCATGTGTTTCCTGAAGGTCCCTGCTGGTCGTCTTTAATCATCATCATTATTGTTCCCTAAGCACCTTTATATAATCTTGATTTATAGAAAGTAATGACTTCTATTCTCTCAAAGGTTGAAATCTGAAATGGACAACATCAGGAAGGAAATAGTGGCTGCAAAGGTGTGGGGTTTGAGTCATGTCCATAAGGTCATGAAGCTGAAAGTAGGTACTTGTTGTCCTGGTTGTAACTTTCTTGAGGGAAGAATCATTTTTACCATTTTTTGTGATTCTTATAGCATCTGTTACAACTCTTTTCACACAGATTTCAAATGTTAGTTGGAATAAATTCACCTTTGTAAAATAGGAATTGTTTATCAGAATTGTCAGGCTGTGAGGAAAAAATATTCTTTATTTGTCTTAGGAAGTTAGAGATTTGAGGGTGTTTTTTCTTTTGTACCCAAACTTTCTTAAACATATTTACTACATATGTTACATTGCCTTCCTTACTATTTTCTGGGCTATAAACTCAGCTATATCTTAAGTTTTCACTTTTTGCATAGTGCAATGGTTTTCACTTATGATTGAACATTATAATCACCTGGGGAGCTTAAAAACCCACAGGTGCCCAACTTTACCTGCAGAGGTTCTTTCTTTTTCTTTTATTTTAAAAATTTAAATATATTTTTTATTGGTTTCAGAGAGGAAGGGAGAGGGAGAGACAGAAACATCAATGATGAGAGAGAATCATTGATCGGCTGCCTCCTAATGGGGACCGAGCCTACAACCCGGGCATGTGCCCTGACCTCCTGGTTCATAGATTGATGCTCAACCAGTGAACCACACTGGTAGGGCTGCAGAGGTTCTTTCTAATGGAGCCTGGGGAGAGCCCTGAAAATGTAAAGGGTGAACTTGATCTGGCATCACCTAGTTATCTCCTGTTCCATCTTTCTTCACGACTCTAGCCATGGGCCTTCTTGCCATCCATAAGCAGTGGAAAGGCGCCCCCTCTTGGAGGCCTTAGTGTTGTTTCCTCTGGCTGGAATCCACTGTAGATCTACAGGTGGCTGGCTGCTTCTTTTCACTCAGGTTTTACTTAGTTCAAATGTCATTTCCTCAGGAAAGCCTTCTCTATCCAACTTATCACCAACTTATTCTCCTCTTACTTTCTATCCTATTGCTTCATCTTATGTACTTTTTGCCATTTATGGCTATTGGAAATTATCTCATTTATGCAATTTTTACATATTTTTAGTCTCACCTACTAACAGGACACTGTTGTATTTCCAGAGCCTTGAACAGTGCCTGGCACCCAAAAGTCTTGCAATAAATACATTTTTTTTGAATGACTAAGCCCAAGGGCTTATGTTTTACAACAGGAATGACACATATATGTGTAGGCATTACTAATTGGCAGTGGCATCTTTTCTCCTGGGTTTAGTAGCATAGTTCCTCTCAACATAGTTCACAATCATCTACTGTTACCTTCAAGATAAAACCTATTTTATGGTTTAAAAATTTTTTTTGTACATAGCTTTTTTACTTGAGGAAATTGAGGCTCAACTAGTAGGCAATTTCTACTTGTCCATTCAGTCTTTTATTCATTTACTCCAAAATATTCGTTAAAAATTTAGAATACAAGAAGCAAGATTCAGATTTTGTCCAGCATGTCTCCAATGCTTGGATCTTTCTGGTATGCTTGGTTATAATACATTTTTCAATTATACATTGCTGAAATTAATTCAATTGGGGCCTCAAAACAGATACAGAATTACTTTGTATAAGGCTATATATGACAAATGCAAGAGGAATGATTATAGCGTAGATTCTGTAGTAGAATTAGAGGCTGAAGGGATTTCAGATCATCCATTCAATAGCCTAATTTGCAGATGAGGAATTGAAGCTCAGAGAGGATAATAGTTTGTTTTCCATGAATGCTTGTTGTAGGGCGTGGTTATAGGGTTAAGCCTTGGACTGACCTGTTGGCAAAGCCACAAACAAGTCCCAGCTTAGAGGGCACAGTCCTCTTAGCATAATTAGGCTTGACCTTATGACACTCCCTAGATCTTATCTGGGTAGCTAATGGGCTGTGGGAGGTGCAGCAAGTGCTGCCAAAGCACGTGAAACTCACAAGAACATTATAACTATGGTGACCACTACCTTGTTTACCCCTGGCTATAAAATAAAGGCTCAGCTTGCCTCTGGGTCTCTCTCTCTGTGTCCTCAGTCAGGCACAGGAAGATCCACCTAGACCCAGCTTATTCTCTTTGTCTGTCATTTCTTCATCCATTCGCCGCCCTCACTCAGGCTTTCGAACCCTTGGCTGAGCTGGCTCGGTATAGCTTGTAGCAGAAATAGAGGACAGACAGACTGAGTGGTCAAGGTCAAGGTCAAGTGGTTACTTTGTGGTGCAGCAGATATCAAAACCCAGCTTTCAGTCTAGGGCTCTTTTGTACCTAAATATGTGTGCTTAGTACTACCTGGGGATGTTGTTAAACATGCTGGGGATGGTATTCTGGGACTTGAATTTTACCATCCCTCTTCCCCAGGTAATTATATTGCACAGCCAAAGTTGGGGACCATCGTGTATACCATATTAATAATACAAAATTTGTTTCACCCATAACTGCATACATAAAGTATGGAGAGTACCATTTATAGGACTTTCCCAAAAAATTCTTCTAATTTTTGCTTAGCTTCACAGTATCAATCTTTGAGCTAAATTTCAATAAACTAAAGACTTGCTTCTGACATTTAATTAAATTCAACAGCTATTGAGTATGAGGGATATAAAAGTGAGTAAGATGTGCTTCTTAATATACACTCTTTAAAATCCTGCTTAAACAGAGAGAAATAAATCAAAGAATCTCTGTTTTCCCTTTAATTTTAGTGTCACAATAGTCCTCTCCCTGACCTACTATGACAGGGAAGATGTGAGAGGCAGGGGTGATGGTGGTGGGTGGCTGAGTGGAGAGAGCTGAGCACTGGCTAAGTGAAAAGATAGGAATGAACAGGAAAAGACTTGCCTTGAGTCTAGGTGAAGCTTTCAATACAGAAAGGAACCTGCCTGTCCTGTTTAAGCTATATTCTGAGACCAACACAAGTGCCTGGCACATATCAGTGTTGTTTTTAAACATGTTAAGTCAGTGGTTCTCAACCTTCCTAATGCCGCGACCCTTTAATACAGTTCCTCATGTTGTGGTGACCCCAACCATAAAATTATTTTCTTTGCTACTTCATAACTGTAACTTTGCTACTGTTATGAATTGTAATATAAATATCTGATATGCAGGATGTATTTTCATTGTTACAAATTGAACATAATTAAAACATAGTGATTAATCACAAAAACAATATGTAATTATATATGTGTTTTCCGATGGTCTTAGGCGACCCCTGTGAAAGGGTGAAAGGGTCATTCGACCCCCAAAGGGGTCGAGACCCACAGGTTGAGAACTGCTGTGTTAAGTGAATACACACACACACACACACACATTTGCATAATTATGCCAACTCGTTTGAAGGAGTTGAGGTGTAATAATAGGACTAGTGTTGTTTTGATGACTTTCTTTTAATAGTTCTAGCATAATATCTTGTGCATCTTGGCACATAAGGAACTTTGTGGTCAAGCCTCCAGCATTGAAGTTGAGATAAGCATTATAAATTTTAGTACTTTCTATACAGTAGAAAGAACTGAGAACACTGATTTTCAAAAATATTAGGAAAGCATATT
The DNA here is from genome assembly GCF_000412655.1 of Myotis brandtii. Classification (NCBI taxonomy): domain Eukaryota; kingdom Metazoa; phylum Chordata; class Mammalia; order Chiroptera; family Vespertilionidae; genus Myotis; species Myotis brandtii. The sequence continues at coordinate 901,006 of NW_005371219.1, forward strand.
TCTGTTTACATTATTTATTTTTTAAAATATTTTTTACTGAGAAAAATTACTAATTTCATTCAAAGGTAAAGTTACTCTAAAATCATGATTCCCAGTTCTTAACATAACTTGCTAATTCCTCCTTTTGTATAAATCTAATGAGCCTGTCATGGAGTGGCATGTGTTTGTGCTTTGTGGGAAGAGAAGGGGAGTCGGGTAGGTGTGTTTATTTTCCAACAGCACGTAGGCAGCATGTAGAGAAATAAATAAATTCCCTTAGCAGCTGTAAAGATGGATAATCTTGGATTTTAAACAAAATAAGGTGGTTGCCCACAAAAATGGGAACATAACTGTAATTAAATCACTTAGGAAAATGGAAGCTGGATTGGCAGTAGTAAAAAAGAAATGCCTGTTTATTTAGTGAATTTTAACAATTTTTTATATATGCATACAGCTCAGTGCATATACAAGGCAAAACAATTGAATTTAGTCAATCACTAAATTTATTTGAAAGGAAACTGACTAGTCAGTGAGAAAAACCTTCCACATTTACACAACTGTTGTAATTGTTTTATTTTTATTATTAGATACTAGAGGCCTGGTGCATGACATTCATGCACTGGGAACGGAGGCGAGGGGAGGTCCCTCAGCCCAGCCTGTGCCCTCCTGCAGTCCTGGATCCCTCAGCGGACATCCCCCAAGGGGTCCTTAGCGCTGCCGGGGAAGTGAGAGAGGCTCCCGCCACTGCCGCTGTGCTCGCCAGCCATGAGCCTGGCTTTTGGCTGAGCGGGGCTCCCCCTGTGAGAGCACACTGACCACCAAGGGACAGGAAGCTCCTGCATTGAGCATCTGCTCCCTGGTGGTCAGTGTGCATCATAGTGACCAGTCATTCTGCCATTCAGTTGATTTGCATATTAGCCTTTTATTATATAGGATTGTTAATCTCTTACTGTGTCTTATTTAGAAATTAAAATTTATCACGATGGAATACTATGCTGCTGTAAAAAAGAAGGAACTCTTACAATTTGCAACGGCATGGATGGAGCTGGAGAGCATTATGCTAAGTGAAATAAGCCAGTCAATGAAGGAAAAATACCACATGATCTCACTCATTCATGGATAATAGAGACCATTATAAACTTTTGAACAATAATAGATACAGAGGCAGAGCTGCCTCAAACAGATTGTCAAACTGCAGCGGGAAGGCCGGGGAGGGTTGGGGGGAGGGAGGGAGGTGGGTAAGAGATCAGCCGAAGGACTTGTATGCATGCATATAAGCATAACCAATGGACATAAGACACTGGGGGGTAGGGGAAGTCGGGGTATTGTCAAGGGCGGGGAAAAAAAGGACACATATGTAATACCACCCTTTGTAATGCTTTAAGCAATAAAAAAAAAAACTCACAAAATTGTACCATCAAATTGTGTTATTAAATTGAGTCATTTATTGTATGTAAATTATAACCTAATAAAGTTAAATTTTAACTTTCAAAAAAAAAATTTATCAGCAGTATGTATGTATGTATGTATAGGGGAAAAAAAACATAGTATGCATAGAGTTTGGTCCTATCACTGATTTCAGGCATCCATTGTGGGTGTTGGATCATAAGGAAGGCTACTTTAGTCCACTTTCTCCAAAAACTAGCTTTGTGTGTATAAGCACGGTTAGGTTAGAACTCATATTTCTCATCTTTGTGACATGAAGGAAAAGTAGATAGGCTTGGAATACAGTATCCTATCTAATAAAAGAGTAATATGCAAATTAACCATCATTCCGACACAAAGATGGCAGCATCTATAGCCACAAGATGGCAGCGACTAGTGCTTTCAGCCCTGCTGGAGTCCTCCAGTCCCGGGGGTGGCCGCTGAGAGCAGGGCCTGCTTGGCCGGTGCTGGCAGTGACCCAGGAGTGGCCAAGCGGGCCCGCAGACAGCAGAGAACCATGGGGAGCGGGCCTAAGCCATCAGTAGGACATCCCCTGAGGGCTCCTGGATTGGAGAGGGTGCAGGTCAGGCTGAGGGACCCCCCCCCCCCCCCCCCCCCGCACGAATTTCATGCACTGGGCCTCTAGTCTTTCTATAAAATCAGTTATTTTAAATTTGTTTCCTAAAACTATCTAGTATGCCAGTAAGAGGCATAAACAAGGGACAGGCAGTTGCACATAAAAGGGTGAAGCTAACCATGTGGGAACCTTAGGGAGCAGAGAGCAGGAGCCACGCCATTTCCAGCTAAATAGTTAGCAGCCTTGGGAGAATGTGGGCCTGCTATTGCCAGGTCTTATATTTCAAGAAGCTAGAAATTTAAAATCCTGTGTGGAATGTTCCTATCTTTACATTTTAGCAACCAATTAATTTTTTAAAACACCATGTAGACTCAACAAAGTCCACATGTGCCCTGGCGGCCAGTGTGTGACCACTCTGGACAATCAGGTAGTGGGAAGAGTACCACCCCTGAGGCTGGATGCCCTGGCTTCTCACTAAGCAGGAACTAAATGTGGGACTTTGGGGCAAGTCACTCTCATTTTTAAAATTAGGGATTTGGATCAAATGCTATGTAATTTAGTGTCTTTTCAAGTTTCACAACATCTATGATTTTATAAGGAGCAGTAACTGATCTTCACATTCATTACCATTCTTATTTTCACTGTGACTTACGTGATTTCCCCAAATATTTGAAATCTGCCTACTATTGGCCTCTGTGAGAGTTGTTTATGAACATTTGTTGAAAGTGACCAGAGAAAATTCTGTTAACTTGTCTCTGAGTCTAAGCCAATCGTTAACAGAGTTCCAGAACCCGGCTTTCTCCTGCTGTAGTAAACATATTAATAAGCTCTCACCAGAAGAACTGCGAACAGATGCAGTTTTTGAAAACACGGTGTCCTTGTCACATTTACTTGTCTGTCTCGCCTACTGAAGCAAGACTTGCATGTGGTACCCTAGTAAATACTCTCCTATTTGTCATGACCAGATCACAGTTCATTAATTCAGTAGAAACATCCTTGTAACCAGTATCTTTAATACACAGATCCAAGCCCTAAAGGGGAGATACACCATGACATAAAACAAGTTTTTTTCTTTTTCTGTTTCATTCTGTCACATAACTTCTTTTATTCTGTTACACAATTCCTTACAGCAGGAAATAAGGATAGCACATTGCCTTTGTAGCCACTTTTCAATGTGGTACTTTACAGTGCTTTTAAATACAATTAATGTATTCATACACTGTCTTATGTGGTAAATTAGGAACTATCCCCAGTGTAGTGCAACAATGTAATCATCACACTTAAGCACCTTTGTCTTTTCTGATAACTAGCTGGCTAACCTTGAAAACTGCATACCTCTCTGATTTTCCATTTCCTCATCTATAAAATTGCTGTTTAAAAAAATCCTCATCACATAGAGTTGTGAGGAGTACAAGAAAGCAATTAGATGTAAAAGTGCTTTGCACAACATAAAGTACTGTGTGTCAGCGAGATAACATGCTAATCAATTACCTACCTCATTCAAACATGAGAAATGGAAGTACAAGTGCTTTTGGATACTGCATGCTGCAGCGCCAAGTCTTTGGGATTTGGATTGGCCTCCCAAGTATCTCCTATCATTCCTGCTTTCCTCCATTTAAACCATCTCAACAACTTATTTTGTGTCACTGGATAGATGGAATCAAACCCGGAATCTTAGAGAAAAGAGGTTAGTCTGTTGCTTGAAGGACCTTAAAAATATCCCTCCAGATTTATTCTTTAAAAAGAGTTCTTTGTTTAATCTCTGTTCCTCGCCACCCCCTCTGGACTTCTTCCATTTTTTCCACATTAGTGTTTGAATGGAGGACCTTAGGTGATTGTAATTTCATATACAGAATTACTTAGAAAACACATTATCATCATCCTCTTTTTACTTAATCTTACATAAGAAACAGTTTTCTAAGTTTCTACCTAGTCTCAATATCTATGATTTAAAATGATGGCATGATATTCAAAACTGGATGTACTAAAATCTCCCTCATCTTAAGCATTCAGGATGTTCCTGATTTGTTTTGTTTTTCCTCAAAAACATTTAGTAGTGTGCTGCTCTCCAGAAAACTCACCCCAAAACCCTGATTTGTACTATTTTCTGATTTCCATGGTGTAAATTCTCCCATCATGTTTAACTTCACGCTAATTTTTTTTTAATGTCATTAATCATAGAGCTGAACTTGGAGTTTGGAAGGTATAGGTCTAATTGGATCTTGTGAGCCAGTATGAGCAGTTCCAGCGCATAACTACATGTTTCTTGTTTAAGAAATGCTATCCTTCAAAATTCCTCATTTTTCATTTGTAAATATAGAAAAGAACAACCTATAAGTATTATTTTATCCTTGACTACTTATTTTTATACTTCTACTTATGTTACATAATATTTATGCAGTGAGAATGATATATATTCATTATGTCTATATCTATATAACAATTCCATATTGTTTCTTATAAAATACTTAAATATATCACTAGGCTTTCAATATTAATTTTTTTATTTGACTTTTCTCTTCACTATAAAAATTATACTCAGCAGTTCCAATCTGTGTCTAAATAATTTGTTGTATATTTAAATTATTACAGAGCTTGCTTCAGTCATGTTCTGTCACCCATTTTTTAATAATGTGGTTCTTTCTTCATGTCATAGTGTACATTATTGAGCAAATTTTTGAAGAAAAGGTATTTTGGTATAGAGTTTCTGAGATGCCACATGTCAGAGTCCCCAGACATCTGAAGATGCAGCTTCATTTTCCTTTGATAGATATTGTTACAGGAGAAAGGTCTATGGAAATCCCAATTTGAATTCTTTAGAAGATGCATTTGTGTTTTTTTTCCCCTAGCCTTGTTCATGTTCATAGCATTCTTTATCTTTGAAATAATACTGAAACTTACCGGTATGTATTTAGGTTGTTGATGTTTCACCCCATTTTGTGCATCACTTTGTGAATGTTCTCAGCGTCTGAGTCTCCCACTAGTTCTGCTTTTTGCCCTTCCTTTTGTGAGCCTTTCTCCTGCCCCGTGGCTTCCCTGCTGGCAATCACAGTTGACATTCAGTATTATTTTATATTAGTTTCAATCACAGTTGACATTCAGTATTATTTTATAGTTTCAGGTGTATAGCACAGTGGTTAGATAATTATATAATTTGCAAAGTGATCCGTTGATAATTCTAGTACCCACCTGGCACCACACATAGTTATTACAATATTATTGACTATATTCCCTATGCTGTACTTTCCATCCCCATGACTATAAAATCCTCATTTTTAAAAATAAAGTAAATATTTTCTAAAATTACATTTCCTCAAAAAAAGACACCAAAACAACAACAACAAGAAAACACAAACCCTATTTTTGAGGCTGCCTACCCCCTACCATGACTACCTAATGATTTAGATATTTCCAGATTTTTTCATGGTATTAGTCTGAGACATAACAAATCATTAATATCTAAGTATTAGATGACAACTAACATACTGTTTTACCTTAATAAAGATGGATGCCATAGTTACTAGATAGTTTTTAAGATCTGAAAATTTATTTTGAATAGTTCAAAAATTTTTATTTTAAAATTGTTTTAATACAAAAAATATGCTAAATCACTCTATAAGCTCATGTCATCCGGTGGGGAAATGTTTCAGTTCTGAAATCTTCCTTGATTTTGAAATAACTACTTTAAATGAAGGAGAGAGCTTTCTTACTGTGAACTTTGTAAAAAATATGTTCACATTTTTTCTTTATTATTGTCTTTTAAAACTAATTTTCAGAGTTGATTTTGGAGGAAAATGTCATGTTTCTGTGCTGGTATGGACCCAGGCTGTATACAAACCACATTCGGATCTATCTGTACTGTGTCCCACGTGGAGTGAGAGGCAGCACTGCACAATGCTAACAAGGCTGCCTTTGGTCCAGCCTTGACCCTGCCACTCATTGGACAGTGTCTTTAACCTCCTGTGTTTCCGTTTCCTTATCTGAATACATTTCCTTACCTATATACCTTTAAGGATAATTAACAGATAACTGAGATAGTGCCTGGCACACAGACATTGTTGTAGAGTTTGTTCCATTAACCATTGTAAATTACATAGAAAAAAAAAAGAACATTTATTGAATCATGCTGCCGGGCTGGGCCCCTTCAGTTCTGTGAGCAAGAGAAGGGTCTACCACTCCTGATCCACGAGGAATGAGATTCCCAAACTCAAGAAGGGGGTTTTCCAACCAGGGGAAGGTAGAAGGAATGTTGGGCCAATAGAAGCAACAGGTTTTCTCTCCTTGTAGGGAATTCTTAAAGAAAAAGAAGTAACAATAGTAAGTACTTCATTATCAGAGGTACTGTTCTGTGAAAGATATAATAGTCTTGTTCCATGTGGTTTTAGAGGCAAAGAATAGGATGTATGGATAGCAGTTGCTGGATATCAGATTGCTCTAGTTCAAAGGGGAAAACATATTAGAATTCTGAAATGGAATGAATTGTGTTATAAGGCTATGAGATGCCTATTGCTCATTTACTCTTTGTAACAATTCTACTAGGGAGGAAGAAATTGAGGATTGGAGACTTTAGTTTGCCCAAGTTCATGGGGCAATAAGATAGAGGAGCTGGGATTTGAATAATCTCCAAAGCTCATCTTCATCCACTGTGTTCTGCCATAATAAACACCCCCTCAACTTAGTAAGTGTTTTGTGCTATGTTCTGGTTTCTGTGTTTGGCCTTGGGAAACTGAGATAAATAGGACCTGGTTGCTACTCTTGAGGAGTGTGCAATCTCAGAGAAAGCCCTCAATACACTTTTCCATTTTTTCCCCAGTGCACTTAAATTATTTTTTCTCTAATGAGTTTATTTCTTAATGGTCACCAGGAGCAATTGTTACATCAGTTAAAAATATCCAAGAAAACTCTAAAAGCTTAAAGCATCCTATATAATAAAAGTGTAGTATGCAAATTGTCCCCTCCACTGGGAGTTTGACCAGGGGGCGGGGAAGGGAGGGAGGCCCTGGCCGGCCGCCACCAGCTGCAAGGGACCCTACCAGTGCACGAATTTTGTGCACTAGGCCTCTAGTATAAGATATAATTGAGAAAATACATTAGAAAGAGAATAGGCACATTTTGAACATGCAATAAACATGATTTCATTTAATACTTAGAAAAATCTTGTGGTGAGTATGTTATATAAGATTTATAAAAAGGAAACGAGATTCATAGAGGTTAACAGATACAGTGAAGGTCACTTAACTTGTAAGTAGAAATGCCAGAATTTTAATTTTGTCTGACAGCATCCGAAGCCTTCACATTTTCTTTGGAATCATGCCATCTCTGTCTCCCACATGGTTTTAGTGCCTGATTTCTGGTCTGTCAACCACGGAAAAGGGAGGGTTCTTCAGGGAATCTGAGATTTGTAAAGCAGTAGCAAGTTTGCCATTATATTAGGTAGATTCGTAGAATCTATGTTAAAATAAGTTTAAGATATAAAAGTAAGAGGTAGCATAACCAGGTTTAAACCTGTTTCTGATGTCCATCTGACAAGAAATGATGCTAAACCTATTTGTCAACTTTTGGCAACAGAACCCTGACTTGACTAGTCATTCATAGATCTACTTGGTTCAAATATCGTTTTAAATGATTATTAGGAAAGATTTATTAACTTAAGATCTTATAACATAAATAGTAGTTGAAAATGGCCAAACCTATACCATGTAATGAGAATTATATAACTTAACTGAAGTGTCATTATATACAGCAGTTATAAGTACTATAAAGCAGGATTTGACACAAATTTCTAGTTCCACTTCACTAAATTACTACTGAAATATTTAGTCTTGTTGGCCTGGGGAATCACCTGCTTTAAATGATTATAGGAAAGATTTATTAACTTAAGATCTTATAACATAAATAGTAGTTGAAAATGGCCAAACCTATACCATGTAATGAGAATTATATAACTTAACTGAAGTGTCATTATATACAGCAGTTATAAGTACTATAAAGCAGGATTTGACACAAATTTCTAGTTCCAATTTACTAAATTACTACTGAAATATTTAGTCTTGTTGGCCTGGAGAATCACCTGCTTTTGGTCTATTAGGATTTCTCTTCCAAATTCGTGAGTCTTTTACTTTTGTTCATGCTGCCCTTGTCTTACTCTGGTCTGCTTCTTTGCATCAAGGTTATTGTTATACTGACAGGAAATTCTTGGACTCTGTCCATGTGATTTTTATTCACCAGTCACTTCAAGTACAGAGTCTTTCTCTATTATCTTTAAAGGGGATTACTTCTTCCAATATACTTTCTGTAAGAAAACGTCCCTCTTAGTTCTTCTCTTCAATATGCAGAACTATGGATGCCACATCACTCCATACTTCATATTGTTGCATACCTTCATTTACTTTGGCAATGCTGGAGTTTTTCTTTAATCATATTTATCCTAAAATCATGTGGTCTCAAAAAGCAAGACTTTTCAGAAAATATAGCATCACCTTTTAAAAATATATATTTTTATTGATTTCAAAGAGGAAAGGAGAGGGAGGGGGAGAGAGATAGCAAGATTAATGATGAGAGAGAATCATTGATCGGCTGCCTCCTGCACATCCCTAACTAGGGATCAAGCCCACAATCTTGGCATGTGCCCTGACTGGGAATTGAACCGTGACCTCCTGGTTCATAGGTCGATACTCAACCACTGAGCAACACTAGCCAGGTGATAGCATCATTTTTAAAAAAGTAATGAAGCATTATTAAGATCTCTTACTTTTTAGTTGTCACATGTTGGGTTCTCAGGAAGCAGACTCTGAGATAGAGACTACCTGCAGAATAATCTATTAGAAATGCCTTTGGGATCCACACCTATGGGGGAAGGAAAGGAAGGAAACAGGATTGAGTAGCGGGATGTGGTGCAGTCACAACAAAGCTTTGGTCCACCAGACAGGGGGCTCTGCAGCTGTGATATTGTATCCACCCATATTTGAGGGTCTGGACCTTCATAACTCTGAACTGCTATTGGTTGCAGGCTGCCCTCGAGTTTCCATGACCTTGGGTGAGGAAACTTTCAACGGAGGCAATTCTGGAAAAAGGTTGATAGCTGAGTGCTGTCTCAGTAGCTGAGGAATCAATCTGTCATTGCTAAAGACAGGATCTTGGCAGCACAATGCAGCATCCGTGACACTAGTTTTACATAGAGAGGAAATAATGACATAAGTTAAACCAACCTTTATCAACCTTTTCAAAACCATTCCAACCTTTGATAAACATAGAATGTGATTCTGATATATTTACCTGAGGGAGGGCTGGTGTGGCTCCTGGTTGATAATCTGTACACTTTTCATATTTACACTAAACAAGAGTGTATCCTGAGCCTTGCTATTCATTAGGAGATATTTCTTTTCTTTTTATTTCCTCACCCCCAACTTTCCTTCACAGCCTTTCCTATGCAGGAATCTGAACTGTAACATTTTCTGATATTTTCTGCAGAGTATCAGGCTAGAATTTGCACAGCGATGTTGTGATATTCTTCCCTTATTTGTGCATTATTCTATAATATCCTGCACAGTGTTGGGACTATACCATTTGCTCACAAAAGACCAAATGATTGATATAAAAAGGGAAAAAATGATGGATAGTATTTGTTCTTACTTTCAAAAGATTTTAGCAAGCATTCACTTCAAAAGGAAAGTAAATGAATAAACATAACCTAAATTGGATTTTTTGTTTGGCTCTGAAAGAAAATGGATTTGGTACTTATTCTAAGATCAAATGGCATATACAGCTATCAGGTACATATCATGTTTCAACAAGAATCCATGTTGAAATGTGGGGATTACTTATTTGTACCAAAGAGAGGAAGAAGAGATTGTGTGGATGAAATAATATTAATTCTAAAGCAAAAGGCAATGACTGCTAAGTAATCAAATCAGATATTGATGATAAAAGTAGAAACTATGAATTTCTGAAGACAGTTGACGTATTCACTAGTGAGCATTCATTAAGTGTTTGTGATATGCTGGGTCATGTGCTAGGAGTATAGGTTAAGAAGATGAATAAGAATATCTACTGTCAATCAAATTTCTATCTGGTGGTAATGCACAGTGAAGATGTGCATGAGGGTCTCAGTGGCCACCTGCATATGTATGTTCAAATGCTTGCTCCTGTCTGTTATACTCCTTTACCTTCCCCAGCTTCTACTCTGTCCATCTTTGAGATTATTATTTTTCTAGGTTAGTTAAATATTAACACACTAGAGGTCAGGTGCATGAAATTTGTGCACTGGGGTGGGGGGATCTCTCAGCCTGGCCTGCGCCCTCTCACAGTCTGGGACCCTGCAGGGGATGTCTGCCTGACGGCTTAGGCCTGATCGGGTCAGGCCTAAGCTGGCAGTCAGACATTCCTCTCGCAGTCCAGGACTCTTGCAGTCCAGGACCTCCTCACTCCTTACCACCCGCCTGCAGCAGAGGCGGGAGAAGCTCCTGCTACCACCCTTACACTCACCAGCCCTGAGCATTGAGCATCTGCCCCCTGGTGGTCAGTGCACATCATAACCACCAGTCATTCTGGTTGTTCTGCCATAAGGGTCTCTTAGGCTTTTATTATATAGACTAGAGGCCCGGTGCACAAAAATTTGTGCACTTGGGGGGGGCGTCCCTCAGCCCAGCCTGTGCCCATGTTAAAGGCATGCTTTAAAATTAAATACCCATTGCATTTTGAAGTTATTTATTACATGTTCTTAAAAGCTAATATCATTTTAAAGTATGATACTTTGTAAAACACTGTGTATTATGAAACGAGAATTCTCGTGATCCGTCCGCAATGTTAATAGAGTAAATGCAATTATATATTAAGTAATAAGTGTATTTATGTATGTCAGGGTGTGCTTATTAGGACTGAGGATATTTGTTACAGTGATTGAAGGAACTGTAGAGAAACTGATGAATCTGTAAGGGAGATTAACTAAATGATGAGCATGCCAAGCTCTTTATTAATTCACTGATCTTGGTGGCTAGAAGGGGGTATCCGGCCCTAAAGCTTAAGTGGTTAAAACATTTTCAGTGTGGGTTAGAACAGTATAAAGGTATAGAAGAGAACATTTTAAAGGATCCTTTCTTATAAAGGAGAAGCTTCAATTTTTGAGTAAAGGCATGGTGTAGTAAAATGTGGCAATGGGATAAGTGTCAAAAGGCCCCACCACTTATTAGCTATGTGAATGAGCAAGTTGTTAAACTTCACTTTTCATTTGTATTTAGGGGCTAGTACTTGGCTGACTTATATAACAGGACAAAAGGGTACAAATATATGAGTACACTTTGAAAACCGTACAGCACAATAAAAATGTATTAAATCATTATAAAATAAACCATAAGCTATCAAATCTGAGCTAAAAAAGAAATCTAGGAGTCAATGTAGTTTGTTACCAGCAAAACTAGTAATAATTGGGAAAAAAGCAACTGAAAATTCTTACAAGTATTATAAAAACTAATTTTAAGTGGCCAAAAGAATATTAAATACCATATATAAAGGCATTGAGGAAAAATAACTACAATTGAACAAACCTATCTGCACCTGGGATGATGAAATTCTAGAGTTAAATTTTGAGGAAAGTAATAAACATAAGGGGATTGATGCCATGAAGACAATCAAGTGCATCTAGGGACATCCATATATGAAATGAGTACAAATATTGATATTGTTTAGTGTTGAAGCACTGATGGTTAATATAATGTATGAATAAAAATTTGTAAAAATCATCAAGATTAAGGAAGGATTGTATGAAATCTTAATACAACCTATTTCAATATTCCAGGCGAAATAGGATGGTGGCTTGGATCAGGGTGATAACAGTGGAAGTGGTGAAAAGTTGCTGAATTTTGGGTATATTCAAAAAAATTGCCCAAGGATTTCTCACAGCTTGCATGTGGGTGGATAACTCCAGGGATATAGGCATAAGCAACTGGAAGGATGGAGTCTGGAGGTCGGATTAGCAACTCAGTGTAGTTTGTATAATGTTTGAGATAACTTTTCAACATTGAAGTGGAGATATGGATAGTTAGTTGTGCATAAAAGTCTGGAGCTCATGGGAGAGATCTGATGAAGAGCTACCTCCTGCCAGAGAGTATCTATGCAAATTAGGAAGAGGCACGTCTGGACCAGCAAAGCTCTGTACCAGGTATTTGAGCCTCCACTTTGTTGTCTCCCTGGGAGTTTTCATGCAGTGTTAACTGCATACACCATTGTGAGAATGGTGTCCAGCGGGTCGTTTCTTCCTTCCTGTCTTCATAGGAGAGACAGATTCTGATTTTTTTGTTCCTCTCAGCCACAATGACCTTGAATGAGGTGTGGAGAATGTAGGAATGCAAGAGCAAGGGAAGAAAGAGACTGATAGTAGCAAATTTTTTTCTAGGGATGCAAAGGTAGTGAGAGGTTTTTGGTGGGAAGTTAGGAGCTTCCCATTTCTCAGGGACTGGTTCAAATATGCAAGTCTTTTCTTTGTTTGCACCTGCCAGTGCCACACACAGTTCCATGTGCTCTCATTTTTTTTCTTTTTTTGGGCTCTTGTAGTTTATTTTATTTATTTATTTTTAAATTTTTATTGTTGAGATTGTTATAGATGTCCCTCTTCTCTCCCCCCCCCCTCATTACCCCTTCCACCCAGATCCTGCCCAGTCCCAGGCCTTCACCACCCTATTGTCTATGTCAATAGGTAATGCATATATGCATATAAGATCCTTATTTAATCTCTTCCTGCCCCCCCCTTCCCTCTGAGAATCGTCAGTCTGTTCCATTTCCATGACTCTGCTTCTATTTTATTCACCAGTTTATTCTGTTCATTAGATTTATTAATAATTTATTTTGATTTTCAGATTCAATTGTTGATAGGTATGTATTTATTGCCATTTTGTTGTTCATATTTTGATCTTTTTCTTTATTTCCTTCTTCCTCTTCTTAAAGAATACCCTTCAACATTTCATATAATACTAGTTTGGTGGTGATGAACCCCTTTAGCTTTTTCTTATCTGTGAAGCTCTTTATCTGACTTTCAATTTTAAATGATAGCTCTGCTGGGTAGAGTAATCTTGGTTGTAGTTCCTTGCTATTCATCATTTATTTCTTGCCACTCCCTTCTGGCCTGCATGGTTTCCGTTGAAAATCAGCTGACAGTTGTATGGGCATTCCTTTGTAGGTAACTAACTGCTTTTCTCTTACTGCTTTTAAAATTCTCTCTTTGTCTGTAGCCCTTGGCATTTTAATTATGATGTGTCTTGGTGTGGTCCTCTTTGGGTTCCTCTTGTTTGGGTTCTCTTCACTTCCTGGACTTGTAAGTCTATTTCTTTCACCAGGTAGGGAAAGTTTTCTGTCATTTCTTCAAATAGGTTTTCATTATCTTGTTCTCTCTCTTCTTCTGGCACCCCCATAATGTGAATGTTGGTATGCTTGAAGTTATTCCAGAGGCTCCTTACACTATCATCATATTTTTGGATTTTTATTTCTTTTTGCTCTTCTGGTTGGGTGTTTTTTGCTTCCTCATATTTCAAATCATTGGTTTTATTCTCGGAATCCTCTACTCTACTGTTGAATACCTGTATATTATTCTTTATTTAAGCCAGAGTATGCTTAATTTCTGACTGGTCCTTTTCCATTTTTGTTTTTTGGCATTCTCACTAAGCTGCTTGAAAGTCTCACTAAATTCCTTGGAGATTTCTAGAAAATTCTTGAGTAACCTTATAACTGTGGTTTTGAACTTTATATCCAGTAGTTTGCTTTCTTCCATTTCTTTCATTTGTGACATGTTTCTTTGTCTCCACATTTTGGTTGTTTCTCTGTGTTTGTTTCCATATATTGGGTAGAACTGCTATGTCTCCTTGGGTTGGTGGAGTGTTCTTGTGTAGTAGGTGTCCTATAGAGCCCAGTGGCTCAGCCTCCCCGGTGAGAGCTGCTATGCAGGAGGCACCCCAGTGGAGCAGGACTTGCTTCAGTGGGGCTTTGGTTCTCACTGTGTCTGCCCTTGAGTGTGTCACTTATGAATGTGTAGAGTTGTAATCTGGTGTGGTTTGACACTGACCACTGGGGACACTGGCTCTTGGATTTCCAGGGAGGTGCAAAGTCAGCCACTGCCTGGGGCCACCCAGCAGGAGCTACAGAGAAATTTTAAGATTTCTCCTCTTTGTATCAGGTTTGGAAGTGCCCAGACGAGGCCCAGCTGTGAAGCAAGGCAGGCTGATGCTGGTTGGTTTATCGATTGGTTTGGGGCTCTCTGACCCAGCTGCAACTTGTTTGACAGATTTTAGCCTGAGCAAGGACAGGCCATTCATATGCAAAAGCTTCTGCAAGCAGATTGGTGGGTTTGTAAATTGGATGAGGCCTGGTCTTAGGGAATCACCAGGGTAGAGCAAACAGAAATGGCTGCCAGTCAGCCCTGTGACTGGGGAGGTCCCAGCATAGGAACAATGATCCCTGCAAGCACCTCCATCTGGGAGAAAGCTGTCCCTGAGTTCCTGCCCCAATGCCAGACAAATGTGTACCCCAGAGCCTCACCCTGGTGCTGGAGTTCAGAGGAAATGGGATCTTGTAAGTTCAATTCATGGTTCCAGCCTTTTAAGAGAAACAGCTGGGTCTCCAGCAGCCTCTGTGTCACTGATCCCCAATCCACACTGGTTTTTACAGCCCATGGTTATGGGGACTTCTTTTCTCAGCTCTGGGAGCCTGGGCTGGGGGTCTGGTGTGGTGCTGAGGCCCTTTGCTCCTCTGGGCAGCCTCCACAGAGATGATCTCCCTCCCAATTAAAAGAGAGGGACACGTGGATGCTGGACCAGCCTGTTCCATTCCGCTGCATCTCTACCAGTCTCAGTGTGCTTTCTTCTTTACTTCTGTAGTTGTAGGACTTCCATTGAGCCATATTTCTGGCAGGTCTGGATGATGGTTGTTCTATATTTTAGTTGTAATTTTGATGTACTTGTGGGATGTGGCAAGTACAGGTGTTTACATACACTGCCATTTTGGTTCCTCCCCTGTGCTCTCATTTTAAAAATTATCAAGGAAAGATACTGGTTACTTACAAACTGTTAAGATTACTAAGTTTTGGTGGTAAAATTATAACAAGTGCATTTGTAGGCTTACTGAGAACTGTAACTTAGTATGCTAAGAAGTGTGTGGCTGCTCAATACTTGGCATGCTTGAGAAGCCTTTTCTATGACAGTCCTCACATGGGTTGTTGGTCTTACTGCAAATTTCAAAAAGGAATCTTTACTATGAGTACATTATTGGTAATGTCCTGAGTTGTTTGTGCTTGTCAATTGCTGTTCTTTTGGCATTGTAATAAAAAAAAATCACTAATTTACCTTTCTCATTTTCAGTTAAATTTGTTATGGGTTTTGTGATTGAAACCAAAATTTGGAATGAGTGATACATATTTTAAAAGAAAAACATTTGGAGCCCAATTTTCCAATAACTAGGCTGGAAGACCACTGAACATTGTGGTTGAAATAGAAATATGAATTTTGCATACCACCGTTGCTAAGGCATGCATAGACAGGCACGCAATAAATCTATTCCTTCCCTATTTTAGTTATTTTATTTGGATGGTGGCACTTCATGGGTACAGGAGATAGAGGAAGGCAGCAAGACATTTTGCTTCTACCCATGTGGGTTTCAGTCAGTTGCTGATTTGTACTCATCCTTCTCTTCCTTCCTGCCTCTCCTTTCTCATCTCCACCACTGCTGCTCCAATTCAGCCCTGAGGAGATAGACATTTTCCTCAACACAAAGGCAACCTTTTAAAAAAAATTGTTTATTGATTTCAGAGAGGAAGGGAGAGGGGAGAGAGATAGAAACATCAAAGATGAGAGTGAATCAGCTGCCTCCTGCACACCCCCCACTGGGGATCAAGCCTGCAAACCAGGCATATGCCCTTGACCAGAATCGAACCCGGGACCCTTCAGTCTGCAGGCCGACGTTCTATCCACTGAGCCAAACCAGCTAGGGCATAAAGGCAACCTTTGAAGCAGAGTAGTGCAGTAGAGTGGGATCTGTCTGCGTTGAACATCAGAGATATCGATATCTGTTGCATTTCAGAGGAATAGAAATAACTGCCAATTATCCACTGTTTACAAAAATTAGAAAATTAATTTCATGTCTAAGTAGTAAGGATCCAAATCTCATTTCACTTAAATTTTTATCAGGAAATTCAGGAGAACCCTCCTCCCCTTCAAAAACTGACTCATGTTTTAATATCCTCAAGTATTTACTGAATGCCTTCATGTACGTGGCACTGGTCTGGACACAGAGCTAGTTTTCTACTTCACTTTGGCAGAACTTAAAGTAAGTGGCCAGGGCAAGGCAGGGAGACCCATTGCTTGTTGAGCTGCAGTTCAGAGAGGGAAGGGCAGCTGACGAAGCAGCAGGAATAAGAGCAGACTCTAAGCCGGGAGGGGGAGGATGCTGTAGAGAGCCTGACAAAGGTGTCCCTATTAAAATAGACAGAGTTTTGCTTTCATTCCTTTGACAAAGCACTTCCTAGTTTAGCTGACACGTTCAACAAAATACAGGCAAATGAAGATTATTAGGGAAAAGATTTCCTTTCTCGTTCTATTTTATGAGAGGAGTAGGCATTGTCAGCAAAAACTTTACACAGGCTGGTAATGCTTCTGCGAGTTCGGTGTCACATCACATCTAAAGGACTTCATTGTTATGCAGGTGGAGATCTGCTCCTATGTTGGAAGATGAAAGACAGGGTTGTCCTTGTTAAATCCTTCCCCTGTGCTGTCTCTGAACTGCTTCTCTATGTGGGTTTCTAATGACAGTGTGAAAGACCTCCTGATGAATAGCTCACTGAGATAGCAGCTGTGGAAATACATTGTTAAAAAAAAGATTCTGGCTGTTCAGCACAAGTGCTGATGAGGATTGGCATTGGGATATGTGTTGATTCAGCCAGGGAGTCATTGATAGCCCTAAAACGCTGGGACAGAGATATTAAAGGAAATGTATTGATCACCATTCCACTGGCATGAATTATGGACATGGAGGTAAAGGAAGATTTATGTTATCACCAGATTTAATATACTTGGATGAACCATGAGGCAAAATTCTTATTTATTATTATTATTATTATTTATAGAATGTTTTACAGTTTTAAAACTAAATTTCCAGGCAGAATTTAGTAAACCAATGTGGCTGGAGCACTTTAGTAATTCTAATCTCACATTCTGTTTCACAGAGCCTTTTGCGTGACTCTAAGAACATGGTACCATAGCAATTATCATAGGTGTTGCATAAAAGCACTGGTTGCAGAGCTTATGCACTGGAATTCAGGATGAGTAGTATGCATTTTCTGAGGCAATTTTTAGTTTAAAAGCAACACCTGTTCAATGTCTTAGATATGAACTTAGTGCGACTTTGAGGTGATGAGTGGGATGGGGAGGCCATCTGTAAATAAAATAGGAGATGAGAAAGGGGGAATAAAAGAGTAGCCTCCTTAAAGAAAAGACTCAAAATTAATCTTTCTTATTGGAATAGGTTGTTGGAGAACAGCTTTCATGTTTTGTTGCTGTTGTTTTTAAGTTGTTGAAACACTTTAAGAAACGCTCCATTATTAAAAACTTATCTTGTTCCAAGAGGTTTTTATCTCCATGGGAGAAAACTAAGGCACAGAGGAGGAGTCTGTCCAGTGCCCCCCTACCCTTCTGTATTGTACCTGGAAACATAGATCAAGTACTCCTGATTACAAAAGCATTGAATGTCTTTTTTTACCCCCCAAGCAATCAATAAAAGAGCCATGTCTTCTCAATTGTGGAGATATATAACATTGATAAGCCATTGGCCATCAAAAATGAAAACCAGACTGACATTGTCTTTAAAAGCCCAGAATTGTCCAGGCTCTATCAGCTGGAATTTTCCTTTTTATTACTTTTTGTGCACATCCATCACATCTCTTTAAGGCTATGGATAGGTTAAGAGCTGGTTCAAGGTGCTCCAACAGATACCTGGTTTCACTTTGTACTTGGTTTTCATTCTCTTCAGTGAAAACAGGGCTTCAGAGACTTTCAGAATTCTTCATTACAGCTTTGCCACAGTGACAGTGCATCATTATAGAGTGAGCATGGCCCTGGATGACTGTCCCCAAAAAACTAGGCAAACTTGTGATTGTGGTGGCTCAAAGAATCACAGTGTCTTCAAGGAACCACTAGTCAGAGACAGAGTTGTAGCTTCCCTGGGGGTGGTGATTGTGCTTTGTTAGTATGTGTAAGAAGCTGCTGTTGAGGCCGATGTAGCAGTTCAAGTTATTCACCATTTTATACATTTTGCTAATATGAGGATTTTATATATGTTGTGATATGGATGGTGTGATAACTCTTTGAAATATTAACCAATTACTTTCCTCTCCTGAGTGTACAAGCTTCTGCTTCACTGCTTCAAGGAAGGGAAGATACAATAAGAGATGAAAACAGAGAAATCAGATCTTACCTTTTGTGGTTCCAACACTTAGACCCTGAGGGGACATAAAGTACAGAATTACATGATTCAGGGAGAGCTAGTGTGTCACTCCTGAAACTAGAAAAGGGTTTTTAAGTTGTGAGAGAAGGGAGAACACTATGAGGTAGACAAAAAAGTTAGATGTCGAGGTTCCTGAGAAGGGCCCTCTACCATTCTTCCCTGGGCCAAACCTATGGCCCTCAGAGGTTTTGGGGGATCTGAGAACAAGAGGATCTAGGCCTTGGTGAGGCTTTGGAGGATGGGGGGTGG
>NW_005371219.1:919735-935474 GCF_000412655.1 Myotis brandtii
TTGGAGGATGGGTGGGGCACAGGGGGTGGGAAGAATGGGGAAATTCAGGCAGCAAGACCATCTTTTCAGGTTTCCAACTGTGGCTTGGAAGCAATAGAACGGAAATGGCCATGTGTTGTCCAGGTCTATGAGGCTGAGTCAATTTCATAATTCTCTGTACCCCATGAGGGTGAGGACAACACACTGTTATGTGTGAGCACAAATGTAGTAAGTAAGGACCTGCCGTACACATTCCCACCGAATTTCCCACAACCCTCAATGGAGTGGGAGCAGCTCATTGTTTCCCAACTGCCTGCAAGGGATGCGGGAATGGCTTGGGAGCAGCACCTGAGTGACCTTGCTGCTAGTTGTGAGGCATGACGCAGTAGCATCCCATGAGAATGGTTGACCCCAGGCCAGCTCGAACAATGTCCATCTCAGCAAAGCATCATCTAAAACACGCAGAGTTGCTAAAGTACTATGTGATAAAAGGACATCAGACTGCAACTTGCTCACAAATGTCTGGAGGTGGGGTGGGAAAATGATAAAGCATTGTGATAAAATAGTAACATTTGGGAAATTGGGGTAAGAACTTCTTTGTATATGTCATGTGTCTGAAATTACTTCAAAATAAAAAGTTAAGCAACTAAAGAGAGAATGTGAGAGAGGGGGCAGTAAATATAAATTACAGCTGATAGAGGGGTCTGGGTCATGTTAAAGATCTGCAGTATGTCACTGATTCAAAATAGTAGCTGTGCATTACTAAATTAGTAATAACTGGCAGCCTACCTCTTTACATCTGAAAAGAGAAAAGGAAGTACAGACTTACAGAAGCTTGAGGCTATAGTGCCAAATTAGAGTGCTCATTTCTCTCAAGTTCAAGTTAATAACTTGAATGTGGCCTGAGACAGTCCATAGTTTGCGGAAAGATAAGATTTAGAAAATGTGAAATTTTGGTTAGTTAAATGGAAAAATGCTTGGTTTTATCTAGAAACACTTATTTAAAATTAAACTAATACCTTTATTTAGCAGTGGGTTAATTGATGAAATGTGTATTAAGTACTCTGTGCTAAGTGCTGTGAAGGCTACAGGGAACATGATTGGGTCATAGCTATGAAGGTGTGATGCCTTTAAGGTGATTGTGAGTCTTTAGGAATTATATATATAATTCTATATGTATATTCATAGAACAATAGAATGTAAGAATTACTATGCAAAGTATTTAAGTAAAATGCTGTGGCAGCAAGTAAAACTTAGTTTTATTGGAGAGCCAGAAAAGATTTTGTGGAGGAGGTAGCATTTCAGCTGTATTTTGAAGGATCAGTAGGAGTTTAGTGGCTAGAGATGTAATGTTAAGGGTGGCCCTTCTGCAAAGATGAATGCGAATTAAAGTATAGACACAGGTAAGGGGGTTGAGTACTGGGTGGATGGGTGCTCTACACATGCTACATTGGGACTGGAAAATAGGTATGATGGAGCAGGTCGGTTCATAGGCAGATTGTAGCACAATCCAGAGGTCCTTGATTCCTTAAGGTATTTCTGTGGCTTCATCTTTTTAAATATTTAACTTCTTTTTCCATCTAGAGGTTATTTTGATATCTGTTTTTAAGCAAGGATCCAATGTACTACTATATCTCCTCCCTCCCATACTTAGTCTGTTGTCCTGAACATCACTTGTTATGTAATTATCTTTGACTCTTTCCTTTCTCTACCCTCTTACACATCCACTAAATCACCGAGTTCTATCAAACCAACCTCTAAATATTCCTTAAATATTTTCACTTTCCATTCTCATTTGCAATACTTCAATCATCTCTTACCTGAATTACTCCTAAAGTCTTCCAAAGAGTCTCTGGCATCCACTTCAAAAAGGCAAATCTATCAAGTCATTTGCCTGCTTAAAATTCTTCAGTAGCTTCCCACTGCTCTTAGATAAAATTCAAAATCTCAAATATATCACAGAGTCTTGTGTGATCTGACTCCTACTTACTTCTACAGATTCATTTCCTTCCACATTTTCATTCTCTGTGTTCTAGCCACAGGGAACTTATTTCTGTTCACCATGATCCTCGATTGCAACTTTTAAATTATGTTTTGATGTCTTCTTTAAAAAATAAAAATTATTTGGTGGGGGAGGTAGAGAAGGTATGGGGGGGGGTAAATGGTGATAAAAGGAGACTTGATTTGGAGTGGTGAACACACAATACACTATACAGATGGCGTATTGTAGAATTGTACACCTGAAATCTATATAATTTGATTAACTAATGTCACCCCAATAAATTCAATAAAAAATAAAAAAATAAAAAAATTATTTTACCTATTCTTTTCTGTTTAATGTTTCTATGTTAATCCACAAATCCTTAGAATTTTGAGTAGGAATATGTAAAACTATACTTTGGAAAGAACTGACACCTTTATACTAGTGTCAGTACTTTATAATACTTTCCCCATTCAGAAGTGTGTTATGTTTCTTTTCTTTTTTTTCTTTATTGATTAAGGTATTACATATGTGTCCTTATTCCCCCGTTGTCCCCTCAACCCCCTCCCCACTCATGCCCTCAACCCCCTCTAGTGTCTGTGTCTATTGGTTAGGCTTATATGCATGCATACAAGTCCTTTAGTTGATCTCTCCCCCTTCCCCCACCCTCCCCTACCTTCCCTCTGAGGTTTGACAGTCTGATCGATGCTTCTCTGTCTCTAGATCTGTTTTTGTTCATCGGTTTATGTTGTTCATTATAATCCACAAATGAGTGAGATCCTGTGATATTTATCTTTCTCTGACTGACTTATTTCACTTAGCATTATGCTCTCCAGGTCCATCCATACTGTTGCAAATGGTAGGAGTTCCTTCCTTTTTACTGCGGCATAGTATTCCATTGCATAGATGTGCCAAAGTTTTTTAATCCACTCATCTGCTGATGGGCACTTAGGCTGATTCCAAATCTTAGCTATTGTAAATTGTGCTGCTATGAACATAAGGGTGCAAATATCCTTTCTGATTGGTGTTTCTGGTTTCTTGGGATATATTCTAGAAGTGGGATCACTGGGTCAAATGGAAGTTCCATTTTTAGTGTTTTGAGGAATGTTTCATTTAGTCATATTGTCCCTTAGGTCTCAAGGAATGTTTGTAATGTCTTATAATTATAAAAAACCTGGAAGAAAATACAAGTGCATGTTTACTTAATATCTGGACAGAAAATGATTTTCTAAGCATTAAATAATAGAAGAGCTAACAATGGAAAATGCTGATTGACATAACTATATAACAATGAAAACAATAGCATATGTTTAAACACATTATAAATAAAATTAAAAGATGAGTGAGAAATTGGAAGAACAATTGCAACAGAGATGCCAAATGGCTTCTATCATTACCAGATAAAGAAATGACACAAACTGATAAGAAAAACACTACATTTCCAAAGAAAAATGGACAAAGAACTTGAACAGTTTTCGGAAAAGGAATTTAAAACAGCATAGCCTATTCTTTTTAAGTAATTCTGATTCTGACAGATCACTGTTTGCTTCAGCTATTTTTAGATCACATGAAAGGCTCTTTAGTTTACTGATACCTACCAAGTATTTAAAGTCACTAGATCCTTTGTTAAATATAGGTTAAAAGACTTAACATTTTTATTTCAGTATCTTCTTAGTGTTTTTCAACTTAGATATCCAGGTAAAAAGACATAAAGGAAAGTGAATTTGCTATATTTCATAAAGAAAGGAGAAAGATTTTGGTACTTGATTGACTATAGACATGTGGAAACCAGTGTTCTTTTCAGTTGTATGCTGATTTCAGTACCCTAAAATGTTACATTTTCTTGTTTTGTCATTGATTCAAGTATTATGCATTTAGTTGCTCTGAGGATTCAGGACCTGAGTTTTCTTTGATAATTTCTGTTGTTATGTACTTTTAAAATTGAGAATAATACTTTGATGTAACTGCTAAAAGTTCATCATGGAATTGGTGAGCTTATTTAACAAAAATGAACAGTTATTACTTTGTGCTGGCACAGTCTACATTAAGAAATAGAAGACTGTGCCAGTACTGAGATAGTACTTTAGTGTGTGAATAGTGTATCTTGTATTGCTGTAATAGGTGATATATGTTATATTTGAAAGGAGCCAACATATAACACCCCTCTTCTCTTTCTAGTTCAGGAATGATTATGAAGGGATCAGAGAGATAGTAATCAAAGCATCACTGTTCTTTCTGGAGGTACAGACTTTTAGGCGGCCACCCATAATGGTCATTCTTTCTGTTCACACCTTTGTGTAATTTCCTCCCCTTGAAAGTGTGGAAGACCTTGTGACTTGTGTCTAATCAATAGAATACAGCTAAGGTGATGGAATGTCACTCCCATGATTATGTTACATTTATAAGACTATCTTGCTCAACGAACCACTCTAGAGATTCTCCTTTCTGGTTTGATGGTGTTGAAAACGCCCATCTAGCCATGAACTGTGGGTCTACTATAGGTGACCTTTGAGAATTGAGGGCAGTGTCTAGCCAAGAACCAGCAAGAAGCTAGAGACCTCAGCCAGCAAATTGAGTGAGACTGGAAACAGTTTGTTCCCAGTCAAACCATCAGATGAGAATGCAGCCTCAATTGCAACTTCATAAAACCCTAAACAGAGGACCCAGTTAAGCTGTGCCTCAAGTTCTGATCCACAGAAACTATCTATAATAATAAAAGTGTAATATGCTAATTAGACTGGACAGCTGAACAACCTTCCTGATGTCCTTCCAGATGACCTTCTGGACAAAGCTGCGGCTGTGAGGGCTGGCCAGGGCTGCAAGGGGCTGCGAGGGCTGGCTGGGGCTGTGAGGACTGGCCGAGGCAGCCGGGGCTGTAGGGCCAAGCCCCTTGCATGGATTTCGTGCAACGGGCCTCTAATGAAATAATAAATATGTGTTGTTTCAAGTCACTCAATTTGTGGTAGTTTGTTACCTAGCATACAAAATGAATACAACTTTTCCCCCATAGATTTTCTTTCTTTATTTTGCCACTGGAAACATGTTCAAATAAATGTTTGTTCAATATCCTTATCTGTCGGTGCCTTTATTTTATAGCATAGATTTTTCAGGAGTGTGATTACTGTTTCTGTTCTTTTTAATTTTAGTAAATGATGCCAGGTTGTTTTCTCAAGAAGCTCTAACAATTCACAATATACCAGTAATGTGTGGGAATATATCTTTTCCTATAACCTTTACTAGTAATAAGCATTAATCAAGGTTTGTAATTCTTTCCAGTCTCCTAGGTATAAAGAGATCTCTTATTTTTACTTTAATTTGCATTTCATTGCTTATCAGTGAGTTTGAACATAATTTCATGTTTCTTCATCACAGGGGATACCTTTTTCTGTGAATTTCTCATATTCTTTGCCCATTTTTCCCTCTAGGCTTTTGTTTTGCTTTTGGTCTCCCTTTAATTTTGTAATAGACCTTTGTATATTATAGATATTAACCTCACTCCAGTATGTTGCAGATTTTTTTACCCTAATCTGTTTTTTGTTGACTTTCTTAGTGAATTTTTATGCTAAAAATTAAAAGTTTTGCTGAAACAGATATTTTTATTTTCATTAATAATTGCTGAGTTTTCAAAGTTTCAATTTTGCTTAATGAGGTCTTTTTTTCCTCCTCCCAACTCCCCAAGATGTTTATATTTTTAGGCCTTTATTCTACTTGGAATTTCTTCTCTTAGTTGGAGTAATAAGGTTGAAATTTATTTTCTTCATGGTGTGTAGCCAGTTGTACTGGTAAAATATAAATTGCTAAGTTAACCCAAGAAAAGCTAAAAAACTTGAGTAAACTAATTACCGTAAAATATATTGAAAATATTTAAAAGTTTATCTTTGAAAAGCGTATCAGTGTCAGTGGATTTATAGCTGCATTTGTTATTATTATTTTGTAAAAATATATTTTTATTGATTTTGGAAAGGAAGGGAGAGGGAGATTGATTCTGATTATCTGGGGGTCGAGCCTACAACCTGGGCATGTGCCTTGACCAGGAATCAAACTGTGACTTCTGATTTATAAGAAGTCAATGCTTAACCATTGAGTCACACCGGCTGGGCTATAGCTGCATTCAAACAAGCCTGTTTAATTTTAAAAGTAAAGTTAAATAACAGATAATTCCCATCTGCCTTAAACCTTTGCTACTAAAATGTGGTCCTAGGATCAGCAGTATCAGTATTACCTAGGAGTTTATTAGTAATTAATACAAAGTCTCATCTACCTTTTGACCTAATGAAACACAGCCTGCACTTTAACAAGATCCCAGGTGATATATGTGTGCATTAGCGTTTGAGAAATATTGATTTAAACCATTGCAGGCAGTGGAAGATTTGGAAAGCTTCCTCTAAGTCGAAGTCTCAAAGTTGTTGCTGTAGAGTTTTAAGCAGTGTTCACTTATATGGTCTTAATTGCTCCTGCATCCCTGGTGTGTTTCCTTTCTCTTTTCACACCTTGATTATTTTTGTTTATTATCGTTTTCCCTTAATTGTGCTTATGATAGACTTATCTATTTTACTAGTCTTTTTAAAAACAAACTTTTTTAAAATTTATTTTGCTACTGTGTTCTCTCATTAATTTTAGCTTAATTAATTATTCTAGTGGCCTTTGGTTCATTTTTTTTGTCTAATTTAGAAATAAATTATTGTTTTTTTGTTTTTCATTTTTTACATGAAAGCATATAATGTTATACTTTTCATTGAGTATAGCTTTTGCTGTGCTCCTTAAGTTTCGGCTAAATTTTTCTTTTTAATTTTTTTACTTTTTTCCTTTTTTATCTAAATATAATCTAGAATTGTGATCTTTAATTTCTAAGTAAATAAAATATTTTTATCTAATATGATTGTTTTATTATTATCTTAAAATTAAAAATTTTACTTTTAAAATTAAACATGTTTAAGATTTTATTTGTGCCCAGTTATATATTTGAACTTTATAAATGTTGCCTGGACATGCAAAAATTCTATATTATTTATTTCTGTTGAATTGATGACTGTCAATTCCTCTGTGCTTGTACTTTTTAATTTAATTTTTGTCTCAGATCTGTATAGAAAGAGGTCCTTAGTACTCTGGTTATAGATATAGACATAGGTAAAGAGTGTTGATTACTCTTTTTTCATGTTCATCTATCCTGAGATCTCTGTCTTGTTTGTTATTTGATGTTTTTTTTAGGTAGTGCACTTATTGGAAAGGGCTCTGAATTCCTTTTTATTTATGAAATGCTTTGTATATGTAAATGTTCTCTGTTTTCAGGCCCAGATATTTGCACTTATAACATATTTTGCCTCTGCCCCTATGCTTGAATTTCTCTATATAAGATGAGGATGTATTCTCCCATCAGAACCATGTCTGAATGCAAGTTCTCATTGTCCTACCTACCTTCCCTTTGCTATAGTGCATTTTCCCTTTGTTACTATCAATTGTCCAAGTTTCATGCACTTCTGGGCATGTGCCTTCAGGTCATAGGCAATAGCTGCATTCCTGTTATAATAGCTGTATTTCTTTAAAACTCACCTATCTGATTTCCTGTAATCCACTTGAGAGTGTTCAGAGCTTCAAGAGTGATTCCCCACTAGCTTTTCCTCTGGACTCTACAGGCAACTTTAAGGGAGTACATCTCAATAGTTTCCTGAGTCATAGCTCCTTCTGGGGAAGCCTCCCCAATGGCTCTCTGAGATCTTGCCTCTCTTGTTCTGTAGATTTCACTAGATTTTATGTTCTCTGACCTAGTAAACTCTAAAATCCCTCTTGCTCTTCAAGCACCCTGTTTATGAGCACTTCAACCAGGTTTGTTTTTTTATTTCATATCTTTCAAGATTTTATTTTTTCTTTGAAAACTGTCTAGCATGTAGTCTACGATCGCAACATTCCATCTAAAGAAAACACGTTTTCTCCCTGTATTCAGCATTATGTTTGTTCACCATCCCATTGCTTCTGTTCTGACACTAAGCTGAAGTGCATTAAGCCACAGTAGCCCCTCCTTGGCTTCCTCAGTAAACAGGATTACTAATATTTCCAGGCCCAGGCATTTTACATTGCCTCTTAGTCTCTGAGTTTTCAGCCATTTCATTTATGGTTTAGTTTTCCTCACTCATGAAACCCTGGTACCGTATAGATTTTGTTAATAGCATCCGCATCCCTTCTGTGTGTGAGGCCATAGTAAATCTCTGAAATGTAAAGCCAGTTTCCCAGTCATTTCAATAGGTGATTACAGCCTCCTTGAGGCCATGGGTTTGGAGGATGACTCTTAAAAACATGTGAAAAGGCTACAAGAAGTGAATAGGTTAGTTTTTCCATAATTTTCTTTTTAAATCTTGCACTTTAAAACAACATACAGAAATGTAGTCTGGGACATCACATTGAGTATTACTGACACCTGGTGAGAGACCTGCTCTAAACTCTGTGGCCTGTGGTAGCTGCTTTTGTACTTCAGATACCCGGCCAGCCGATCTGACTGACAAACACAATAAAACAAGCTGAGTTTGAACTACCCACAAGTGCCTAAAAGGCCTGTACACTAGTGCTCTGCCTACTTTAAGGATAGCTTTATTGGAACAAAAGAGACTCTCTTACTTGTGATGTAATTCCTGGCCCACTGGCCTGCTTTAAACCTTAGCTGTGCCAGTATAAGGTCAAATGTCGCCAGAGAGAACCACACAAACCATGATTACTAAGCCCCACATTCCCTCAACAATTTAAATCCAGCCACAGGGTGACAATAAAAGTCACAGAAAACCACTGAGATCAAAACCCAGGTGGCTTAGAGTTCCTCAGGCATCAAGGCTTTCAAACTGTTTCCCTTTCCTGTGTTTCTATGCAGTGCACTCATTGTGGCCCAGGGTTTGTCACTCTGCATTTCTAGCCCATGGCTGCTAAATTAGGGCTAGAGGGGGCCAATCAATAACATTTCTCTTCATTTCCTTCAGTTTGGAAAAAGAAAAGTACATACAGGATTTCAAACAGATGATGGGGAAAATACCTGCTTTTTATTGAGAGTGTTGAATCTGAGAAAGTTGCTTGACCTATAGCCACACTCTGCTATTCTCATATGTCCCACCCCCTAACCTGTGAATTGAAAGTATCGACTCATAACGCCAGGCCTTGTAAAGACAGAACCTTCCTTGTAAACTTACTAACAGATGAGAAGAAAAGATGGGTGTCCTGAAGATTTTACATTCTGAAACAGAGGAAAGAACTGAACTATTTTGTTTCTTTTCCTTCTTTTCATGGTCAGGATCAAAGCAATTTTTTCTTCCTTGGGAATGTATAGGTGAGGGGGTAGAGATACCATCTTGAGATGTAGAGCTCCCTCTGCACTATGTTAATGTGAAGGGTGGGGGCCAGGTAAGTGCCCCTTCTATTTTTATGATAGTGTACATATAAAAGGCTCCTCATAACTGGTGAGGTACTTGGCTCTGATTGGGATTTGAGTTGAGAAACAAGAGTGATATAATGCTGAACTTTAGTAGATTTGCAGATTTTTGGTAGTAGGAAAGACATTTTAGAGAGAGGAACAGAATTAGTCAGGAGGAGCGCTATACCATTGCAGGGTATGTTCAGGGAGCAATGAGGAGTCCAGTGTGGCTAGGACACTGGGGAAAGTGGCTAGAGATGAGGGTGGGAAGTCATACTGGACTAGGTTTTAAAGTACATTATTTCTTACTCATAACTTTGGAGTCTATCCTAGAGTGACTCATTTAAGGTTTTAAGTAGGGAAATAATTTTGATATTTACATTTTTGAACACTAGTTCAATCAGTAGCTAAAATGGTGAAAGAATAGCTTTGAAATATAGATGTGGAGCTCAGCAGACAAACTGGAGGTGTAGTCAAGAACTGTGAACAAATCTATGCCTGAAATCGTAGTAGAATTAAATAAAAACTAGAAGTTAGGAAGTTCAAATACTTTAATTAGTGTATCATATATGATTGGAGGAACTTTGCAAACTCAGAAAATCAGACTACAGAGATTCACAGGGTGGCATCTCTGACTTGTTGAGTTTCCATGCTCCACCCTCCATTTGCCCCCCTATCTAATCAATGGCCCAGGCTATGGATTTTTCCTTTGCAATAACTTGCATGATTCACTTTTTCACTTCCTGACTCTCTTCACCTTTCCCAGGCCCTTTCCTCAGTGATTATTGTCTGCACTAATCATTTGAAAATCTTAATGTCAAGTAGGTTTGATTCTGTATTAATTTTAGGGATTAGATTCATGGTGCGGTCTCCCCTGGATCTGGTTGAGAGTTTACACAAACAAATCCACATGGGCATGGGCTACTGGCTTCATTCAAGTGTGTGCATGGATTGAGGATACAGGCAGGCCTTCTGACTCTCCTGCAGATTGAATTTATCCATCTTGTCACAGTGAGATGCTGTGCCAAACATCTGAGGGGCTTACTGCATGGAAACTGGAAGCCCAGGGCCTAATGCACCCGAAGAGGCAGAACCCAGAGGCAGCAAAGGAAGAGCATAGACCCTCCTAACTTTTGACCCAAAATGACTCCCACTGACAACATTGCCTAATGCAAGTTAGGCTCTTACACATTTCACCAAATTGATTTATTTCTCTCTCTCCAAGGAGAGGAACAACTTATGGAGCAGAGTTTGAAACATTTCTAGTAACACCATCTTTCCTCTTTCTACAGATTGGAATAAGATTTTCTTAACTTTTGGTTGGGGAAATAATGTGGGGTTAGCAGAAATAGAATATTCCACCATATTATTCATGTTATGTATTATTTTCTAATGTTTTAGGGTATAAAGCTTTTATTATTAGTCTTCAATCTCTCTGAAACCAGAGCCCATACACATGGCTTCCTTTCTTATTACATCAATGAACATTCTGAATAAGAATATTTAGATTTAGTTGTAAATATGCAAAATGGGATGTCGCGTGCGAAAGGCTCGCTGCTGCACAATAATTGTGTGTCTTTGCATGATTGTGGTCAGTTTTCAGGTTTTATGTTTTCATGGTCTTGTCTGATTGCTGGTCTCCTGCTTCAACATGTGCTGGCTTGGTTGCTCATGCAATTAATTCAGAGTGGGCCCTCAATATTGGTTGGTTTTCACACACTCAAAGCATTTGTGCATTTACTAGGTTTGAAGGGTGAGCTGACAGTTAAGGAGAGGGTGCATAATCCATTCAAAAGTGTGCATATCCATTTTACACACCCCTCTTCTAAAAAATTCTTTGTAGTT
The DNA here is from genome assembly GCF_000412655.1 of Myotis brandtii. Taxonomy (NCBI): domain Eukaryota; kingdom Metazoa; phylum Chordata; class Mammalia; order Chiroptera; family Vespertilionidae; genus Myotis; species Myotis brandtii. Next base: position 930,931 of record NW_005371219.1, read on the forward strand.
TCCTGTCATTGAGGTTTTCTGTCTTAGTCCAAGGTTCATGCATTGTTTTACATTCTTCTGAGCCCCCTTCTTCTTTTCCTCTTTTGTTTCCCATATCCACCTTCCTATATTTCCCTAGAAATTTTAAATAATTCAATCTCATTTTGCTAAAAGGTTCAGCATTCCCCAGCTTATTTTCCAAACACACACAAACAAATCTACTAAGGTACTCAATAAAGACTGCCAGGGAAGACGATCCACACTCCTTAGGAGCAATTATGATATAAATATCAGGTTTCCCCCCCCCTATGTTAGACTTAGGATAATATCCATGCATTTCTGTGTTGATTTTTTCTTACTTGAATAATAGAGGAATGAATATGAGATCTAAGAGATCTCAGTGTTCACATCATAGCAGGCCTCCCAAAATATAAAATAAAAAAAAGTGAGTCTGAGAACAAATAACATTTTGCAGAATTTTATTTAGGGACCCAAAATTTAAATGTATATCTCTGCTAACAGTGTTTTATAAAAAACAAACCCAAAGAACCCCAAACTTTTTTTTATATATCTTATTGGTTTTTTACAGAGAGGAAAGAAGAGGGATAGTTAGAAACATTGATGAGAGAGAAACATTCATCAGCTGCCTCTTGCACACTCCCCACTGGGGATGTGCCCGCAACCAAGGTACATGCCCTTGACCGGAATAGAACCTGGGACCCTTCAGTCTACAGGCCGATGCTCTATCCACTGAGCCAAACCAGATAGGGCCAAATTTTTTTTGATATTGATTGGTCACATGCTTTTCTTGCATACAGATTTATAAGGCTATAACCAGAGACAAAAAAGTCTTTCACAGACTAGATCAGCTATAAACCTTATTAGGTTAGTATAAAATATAATGGATGCCAGGTCTCTATAAACCAGGGGTGGGCAAACTTTTTGACTCGAGGGCCACAATGGGTTCTTAAACTGGACCGGAGGGCCGAAACAAAAGCATGGATGGAGTGTTTGTGTGAACTAATATAAATTCAAAGTAAACATCATTACATAAAAGGGTACGGTCTTTTTTTTTTTTTTAGTTTTATTCATTTCAAATGGGCCGTAGTTTGCCCACGGCTGCTATAAACAGAAGTGTCAAAACTATTGAGGCAGTGTGAGTGCTGGGAATAGTAAATCTGTGGTCACTGTCCCTTTTGCTGATATGGGCCCTGTCAGGGGCATAGATTCTTTTGGTAGCTATTTCATTAAAATAATCTCAAGACCTTACAATTCTATTTTTTTTCATACTTGCATATTATTAGTATTTCCATGCCATAAGTTCCTGGAATCAATCACAGTACTATTTTTGCATGACAGCTACAAAACATATTACTGCATTTTCTATACTATATTAATCATTTCATAAATTTGGTAACACCAGGAGGTCTGCATTTTAAACAAGATACTTAGGTTACCCTATGTAAGCATCATTAATCATTTCATTGTTAATGGCATAATGCCAAACACTGGAAAAAAGGTTATTTTAAATGTCAGGTACTCAAGCATAGCAAAGAATTGGAGACTCGTTTTAAAAAATAATTACTTGAAATAGGGTGATAATAAGTCTCACTGAGATATATCACTGAAATAGGGTGATAATAAGTCTCATTGAGATATATCATTGAGGATCTACCAGATTCATGACTGAACTCTCAAATCTTAGAAGATGTACTAAGAATCCTGTACTAGTTGAAAAGGGGGCCCAGACAGTGGTAATGTAAAAAGGCTGACATCTCATATGAGTTGCCACTGGGCAATTCCTCCAAAGAGCCAAAGGTAAAGTTTCACTGGTAGTCAAAATTAAAAGCTGCTACTGAATTCTGATGTTCAGATAGTAGTACATTGTTCAACCAAACAATCTGCCTGATCAAGTGGATAAAAGTGCACACATACTCAGCACTATGTTACACGAGTATTTGTCATTGGAACCAAAATTTCAACCAGTGTTCACACAGCAAAAGTCTTATGTAACCTGATGACTTTTTAGATCTTGGTCTTGCCATTGAAATCGCATGGGATGCCTTCAGTTGGCCTGACACCCAAAGAAACCATAATGTGATCCTGATTCCACATGCAGTGTGAACCCCTGTTAGACCTGTTTGCTCTAAATTCTGATGGCAGGCGGTACCCCATTGGCCCTTGCCTGATTTGCTTAATGGGTCAAGTAAATTGACCCACACTTTAAGGTAAGGGAACTAACCTATCTGTGCTCATTGTCATGGTGTCCTCAGCTATTTAGGGAAGCACTGGGAATCTCAGGAATGGAAGGGTCTTTGAAGTAATTAACTTTCCCTCTTGCACCCCTGCCTTTCTTCAGGGTGCTGCTTCACCTTCATCTCTTCCAGAAAACCCTTATTAGTGCTTATCTTTGATCTGCAAAATTGGACATCATCTCTCTCTCCTCTAACCTTTCTTGGTATTTTTCCTGTGATTCTTCTATGTCACTTATCACTAACTACCTGGTAGCTGTCACGTTCCTGTCTTACCCCTCAGCAGGAACACAAACCACACAAACCATGATTACCTGGTAGCTGTCACGTTCCTGTCTTACCCCTCAGCAGTGCGGTATATTACCTGAATTATCTTTGCATGCCCTATAGGACTTGTGCAGTGCTTGGTCCAGGGTAGGGCTCAATAAATGTATTGGATGAATAATGAGATGCAGTTCTACTGTAGGATCCACGGGAACAAAGAACACTGGATCTGGCAGAGCAGCTTATGTTGATGTTTTATACTCTAAGGCTGGAGAAAATCTTGACTGACTAGCTTCTCAACCTCCCTGCAAAGTGATCTTCTAGACTCTCCTTGAATTCCTGCAGTGATAGTGAGCTCATTTCTTCCAGAGGTAGTCATTCCATTTAGACAGCTCCAAGTGTGAATCTCTCCCTCTCTCCTGGCGGTATTCAGAGCCCAAGACTCAGATTTATTATCATCCTAGCTAAGGCTACTTTAACTTTATGCTAAAAATATTCTCTTGTTTTAATCAGTCTGAAGCCTGGAGCTGTCCACATTCTGCCTGACTTCACTGGAATTATCTGCGGCTACTGTCTTTTAAATTGTTATTTCTTTCATGGATTCAGAGGGCTGGAAAAGATCAAGAGACTGAAGTTCACACTACTTAACTTTTAGAGGATCAAACTGAGCCTCGAGAGAAAAGGGGGCTTTAGTGGCTTTAAGTTGAGGTCATCACTTGCACAGGAAGGGAGGTGCATTCTCAGCTTCTGGCCTGCTTAAAGGAGCCAGTAGTTAGTTATTCCCACATATGCCACACATAGGCAGTAACCCATATGCCACACCAGAAGCTTCACACTTTTGCAATGCAATATTAATGGCAAGAACTAATCATGAGCATAAAATACTGTCTTCCTCCTCTCAACCCCTTACATGCTCACTTGTTGGCATATCACCCATGACCAGGCAGACAATTATTGGTCTTCTGTCAACTGACTGAGGAGTGATGTTGAGTGGGTATTAATTGTTATGAAGAGCAGAGATTCAGAAAGAGAACATGCTTGAGCAATACATTTGATGATCTAATTTTTAGTTATGAGACAGTTTGCCTCTCAAAAAGGGATAATTTGTTATAATGCTAAGTAGCATTTAATGTTATCCACTGAGATGCATTTGGGTTTAGCACAGGAAACAGATGATATTTGGTCTGAAAACACTCTGTAAATTTACTTTTTTGTACAGATTGTTGCTTACTTTTTAAAATTTCATGTTCTGCTATGCCAGGGAATGACAGTTATATTAAATTATATAACTAACAATAGTAAATTGTGGAAATAAGTGGTTTGAGTTGAAAGGTGGTTCTGTTTATGGAAAATATGCTCAAAAAGTTGATATTGTACATGTTTTGACTTTGTTCTAAAACTAAAATAAAGACAATCTGTAGAATAATCTGCTAAATTTTAGGGAGACTTTTGCCTAGCACCGGTTTTCTAAAGTAAATTCTGATCTTATTATTTTTTTGATTTTGCTGACGTGCCATTTCAGAGAAACTCTTTATATCTGTGTTTTAAAAGTTTGTTATATCATATATTCATGTTAGGACTAAATTAGTTAATTTTTAATAATTCCAAAAATTTTAGTAGAAAACATTTTTAATCCTGTATAGTAAGTGGTATGAAGATGTAGAAAAGGTATTTGCTAGTACAGGAAGTACCTCAAGTAACAAGTAACTATGGTAAGGAAAACTTCTTAAATAGAATTTCATAAAGATTTGTAATCCTAGGATATATTTGTAAAACTGTGTGATGGGTCACATTTTACTCTCTTGTGTTAGAGCCAATTAACCCAATCTACACTAATAAAAGAGAAACATGGTAATGTCTTGTGTTAGAGCCAATTTAACGCAATCCTATCTAATAAAAGAGAAACATGGTAATGAGCTGTACATCCGCTACCCTTCCCATTGGCTAATCAGGGCGATATGCAAATTAACTGCCAGCCAAGATGGCGGCCGGCAGCCATGCACTGAAGCGAACAGGGAGGCTTGCTTGCTCCAGTGACTGCAGACTCCA